>NC_030441.2:7869621-8102121 GCF_001660625.3 Ictalurus punctatus
CACACACATTATACACATATACACACACACACACATTATACACATATACACACACACACACATTATACACATATACACACACACACACATTATACACATATACACACACACACACATTATACACATATACACACACACACACATTATACACATATACACACACACACACATTATACACATATACACACACACACACATTATACACATATACACACACACACACATTATACACATATACACACACACACACATTATACACATATACACACACACACACATTATACACATATACACACACACACACATTATACACATATACACACACACACACATTATACACATATACACACACACACACATTATACACATATACACACACACACACATTATACACATATACACACACACACACATTATACACATATACACACACACACACATTATACACATATACACACACACACACATTATACACATATACACACACACACACATTATACACATATACACACACACACACATTATACACATATACACACACACACACATTATACACATATACACACACACACACATTATACACATATACACACACACACACATTATACACATATACACACACACACACATTATACACATATACACACACACACACATTATACACATATACACACACACACACACATTATACACATATACACACACACACACACATTATACACATATACACACACACACACATTATACACATATACACACACACACACACATTATACACATATACACACACACACACACATTATACACATATACACACACACACACACATTATACACATATACACACACACACACACATTATACACATATACACACACACACACACACATTATACACATATACACACACACACACACATTATACACATATACACACACACACACACATTATACACATATACACACACACACACACATTATACACACATACACACACACACACATTATACACATATACACACACACACACATTATACACATATACACACACACACACACACATTATACACATATACACACACACACACATTATACACATATACACACACACACACACATTATACACATATACACACACACACACATTATACACATATACACACACACACACACATTATACACATATACACACACACACACATTATACACATATACACACACACACACACATTATACACATATACACACACACACACATTATACACATATACACACACACACACACATTATACACATATACACACACACACACACACACACATTATACACATATACACACACACACACACATTATACACATATACACACACACACATTATACACACACACACACACATTATACACATATACACACACACACACACACATTATACACATATACACACACACACACATTATACACATATACACACACACACACATTATACACATATACACACACACACACATTATACACATATACACACACACACACATTATACACATATACACACACACACACATTATACACATATACACACACACACACATTATACACATATACACACACACACACATTATACACATATACACACACACACACATTATACACATATACACACACACACACATTATACACATATACACACACACACACATTATACACATATACACACACACACACATTATACACATATACACACACACACACATTATACACATATACACACACACACACATTATACACATATACACACACACACACATTATACACATATACACACACACACACATTATACACATATACACACACACATTATACACATATACACACACACACACATTATACACATATACACACACACACACATTATACACATATACACACA
Source organism: Ictalurus punctatus (assembly GCF_001660625.3). Lineage (NCBI taxonomy): Eukaryota > Metazoa > Chordata > Actinopteri > Siluriformes > Ictaluridae > Ictalurus > Ictalurus punctatus. Next base: position 7,871,548 of record NC_030441.2, read on the forward strand.
CACACATTATACACATATACACACACACACACATTATACACATATACACACACACACACATTATACACATATACACACACACACACATTATACACATATACACACACACACACATTATACACATATACACACACACACACATTATACACATATACACACACACTATACACATATACACACACACTATACACATATACACACACACTATACACATATACACACACACACACACTATACACATATACACACACACACACACTATACACATATACACACACACACACATTATACACATATACACACACACATTACACACACATATACACACACACATATACACACACACATATACACACACACATATACACACACACATATACACACACACATATACACACACACATATACACACACACATATACACACACACATATACACACACACATATACACACACACATATACACACACACATATACACACACACATATACACACACACATATATACACACACATATATACACACACATATATACACACACATATATACACACACATATATACACACACATATATACACACACATATATACACACACATATATACACACACACATATACACACACACATATACACACACACATATACACACACACATATACACACACACATATATATATATATATATATATACACACACATATATATATATACACATATATATATATATAAAATATATACACACACACACACACACACACACACACACACACACACACACATATACATATATATACCCACTGAAAGATTCTGAGCTGGTCCTGAATGTTTTAGTTAAGGTTGGAGTTTAAAACCCAAAGGCAATGATGCTTTAATTTTAGGCATGGTGATGTTTTCATTATAGTCCATTATGAATGTGATTAAATTGAGGTGTGACTGGTGTAAATGACGAACAGGGCTAAGCCTCAGTGTTTCAAATAAAAAAATTAAAACAAAAAACAAACAAAATCCCCATCACTTCCTCCACATCAGATTATTTGCTGTTAACAAATGGAGATTTTGGATTTTTGCCAAACCAAGCGCAACAGCATCAGCAATTAATGTAAGGGTGGAAAACACTGGCATAAAGAGGCAGTAGTACAGGATTTTGGGGGGAATTGTTGAGGGCAATAATGCTTGATTTTGCTGTGGCATTTTCTAAAATTTGCACGTTTGTGCTGCTTTTTAAATTTTATTTATTTTTTTAAGGAAAACTACTTGAATTCTCAATTACACAGTTGTTTTTCCACATTGTCTTTCACAGTGATTTTCGTTGTTAAACGAGACCGTTTACTTTAATATTTTTCCATTTCTTACATATTACTGTCATCATTAAGCACCAAGACAAATTCCCAGTACATGTAAACCCACAGTACTTGGCAATAAAAGTGATTCTGATTAGCTGTACTGCAAATATGGAATAGTTTTTAAAAATTGCAAGCTCCTCAGAATATTGCAGAGTTTGCAAGATTTTGCATTACCTTCTGTGATCGCAAAATGCTGGAGGGACTGAAAAGAATTGAGGCTGGGGCTGATCTCTTTCTAGCCCAGACTGTAGATTCGTGCAGACAAGCAGAGGTGTGATGTGCTCACACGGAGTGAAACAACCCCTGGATTCGATCTCCATTTGGGTTGATCTTTTCCCCACCCATTTCACCAACACGTCATCAGCAGTGATCGAGAAGGTGCGTTTGTGAAACACAGTTGCAGGTGTAATGACCATGAACGAATGTAGATTATTTGGTCTATTGTCATTTCCGGCCCCGATCCGAATATGTTGTTTGGAGGAGAAACTAAAAGTAGATAGATTTAGCACAAAATCACGCAGAAGCACCGATGACAGCACTGTAAGTTTAGTGTTGTTTTATCTATCATGTTTGGTACTCGGATGAAACACCAAACCAAACAAAAGCTGATAGAAGAAGATTAAGATGATTACTGCATTAAAACACCTAATAAAATTGCATGTGTGTTTTTTTGTTAAATCTCTTTATTCTAGAAACTTGGGTGGTTGAACCTTCCCCACATATGCGACATAAAAATAACTTTAATGACAAACTATTAAAATGAATGATGGACAAAGCAAACATATAAAAAACAAACAAACAAACAAACAAACAAACAAACACAGATAAAACTGAAATCACTGTGTTGGACACGCATTGGCATCCAGATTTAGGTTGGTCTTCCTCGGTGAAGAGTTTGGAACACTCCACCAGCTGTCTGCGCTTGTGTCACTACAGCTGACCGCTGCGTTGGGGCCGGCGTCTGAGAAAATACAAACACGAGCAAATTTGTACAATTAAACAATAATAAAATATGGGCATAATGGAGAAAAACCTTGTAAATGACTTCATAAGTGCGTAATCAATTGGAGGTGTAGTTTGATTTAATGTCACAATGAATAATTTATGCAGAACCATAAACTATTTTATATTAAATGTCCAAGAAATAACTAAAAATAAATAAATAAATAAATAAATAAATCCCTAGAAACATCGCTACAAATTTGAAAGCTCCATGTTTTCCCACCATATCAAATAGGTAAAAGGTTAACCAGCTGCTAGCAAACTAGCACACACGTGTCATCAGGAGACATCAGCGAGAACATCACGCGAATTGAGACTGTTGAAACCTGAACCCCAGAAATTTAACAGCAACTTGTATTATAAATAAATAAATAAATAAATAAATGTATGTTATTTTGTTCATTTTGACATGACTAACATTAGGCAAATTTGCTAGTTAGCTACTACGACGTGACATTCTTATGGCTAAAAGTTTCTCTGAAAGATTAACTCCTCATTTAAAACCATCTTGGTGTTGTCCAGGGGAACTCTAAAGCCTGGGTTACTGTGAACTATATTTTGCTTTGTTAAAATTTGTGCAGTCTTAACATCGAAAAATTTCTGTTAAAGTATTTAGGAGCCAAAATACCCTCTTCAGTGTTCCAAGCTAAGATAATCTAAAATCCAGTATACAGTTTTTTTTATATTTATCTTGAATCTTTTCATACTGCTTACAATGTTTCACATCTCCTGTACAGGAGGTGCATCATTTTCCCTAAGGAGAGTCATCAAATGTGCGTTTTGATGATTGAGAGTGCTGACTAAACCCTACATTCACACTAGCAAGCGAGCCTTCATTTTTCTCTGTACAATACCAAGACTTGTCACTTGGTGACGACGCAAGAAACGTCTCAATTGAGAATTTCCAGACAAACTAGCTACGACGCGGCAAAGCCAACCGATCGGCATGGACCATTCCTATGATCCACGTGTTCCGATGGTTCATCGCTCAACTTTAGATCTTGCATACAAAAAAGTGTAGGAGAGAGTATCAGGAATCGTTCATGCAGCAATCTACTATGCATCAAGTTAGTTTGCTTTGCTAAACTGCTAAAATCAATAACGCTAGTACAAAGCCTAGAACATTATAGAAATGAAAAACACTGATGAGTGCATTATTGGACAATATTAGATATATATAACTACCATTTCTCATCATCTGAAGCCATCATCTGCATCATTCCTCAAGTTGAACTGATGAATTATTTCCTGTTAGCGAACGTAGCCGAGTTATACCCCTTTTCAGTGGGTTTTAATAATGTAGTTTGATTGTAAAGGTAATAGGTCTATTCAATTTAAGCTCAGTAACCAGTTAAAGCTAACTGTACCCACTATTTTAACCTAATTTATAGTTAAGGAGTTTACGTTGTACCTCGTAAAGTTATTCGTGTGTCCAGGATATCATGCAGGGTCCCTAGCAACCCCAGCAGCCCCTCTTCTCATTATATTATCATTTAACATAACTCGAATTTCAGATAAAAATGCACAAACGCAAAAACTGTATTTGAATGCGTAGCAAGCACTAGCACTGATTTTAATTAAAACATACTGTTGGAAAAAAAAAAAAAAACGACGCAAGATATTAACAACCAATTAACACAAATGCACAAGTGACCTTGAACTTGAGTAAAGTGTTCGGTAGAACAGTGTGATGTCGTGAATACGCTTGTTCTACGACGCACTAACACACAATCAATAAAGCATAAAGAATTCAAAATACTGTATTACTGTAGTGTCTCACTGTAATAATAATAATAATAATAATATTTCTGTAGATCAGGTTTTCATAAAGTTTTCATAAAATTTGGTTTCGTTTTCGCATGCTCATCAACGAAAATGATGTTGACTAATATTCAATGTAAAATGTACTGAAATGAATAAATGACATTATAGTGACTAAATTGAAAGGATATTTTTTCATCAGAAGACGAAAACTGTTTTTTTGACATTCCAATTACAAAGTCTGAATGGAACGTGCATTACTGAAAGGGTGTACTTGCATTACTATGAATTTTTATCGTTATACCAGCGGCATAAAATGGTCTTAAAATGACAATAATATCTTTAAAAATTAGCTATCGTGACAGGTCTAGTGGAGACTTAAAACCGTGGGAAAACTGTGCAACCATATGGCACTGCAGAACTTCATCTAAACTGTGGTGTAAGGCAGAACCAGACCAGTGCAAACCCCAAACGTGTCAGGAAATCACACCACAAACCCTCAACGTGTACAGTACATTACCCTCATCGCTTTCGGAGGGATCATCCATAGCTGGCTCAGCTAGCATACACGAGAAGAAACGCGCATCAAATGAAAGGTGACCAAACACAGTCGTTTTCACACCTACATGAGTAACGCTCACACAGCTGCGTGCGTACCTGGCATGGTTCCAAGGCTGGAGTTGTCAAAGAACTGCTTTGGGCACTTGAGTGACATTGTCTCTCTGCCAGAATGGACGTCAAAGAACTTGCTTTTCGGAGAGTCGAGGACCGCTTTCTTGGGCGAGTTCACTTCACATTCTGTTAACAGAGTTCGCTTGGTCGGTGTTCGTGGGGAATGAGGAGCTTCTTTCTTACTTTCCCTCAGCTTGTACGCTCTGTTTTTCCATTTACAGATCTCTTCTTGTTGTTTGTTCACCAGGCTGGAAATTAGACAGATCAAGTATTATTTTTAAAATGGGGTTTTCATGTCTTGGGATTAAATACTAGCTGAATTCATTAATAGCTAGCCATTCACCTTTCAAATTGTGCAGTCTTCTTCTCCAGCTCTTCAATCTTTTTATCTTTATGATAAGTAGAAGTTTTGGCCTGGGTGCCAGGTTTAGAAGGAGGTTCTTCACCATCCATAACTGTGGAGAAGGACAGAACAACGATTAGACACGTAGAGGCAGCTAAGTTTCATAATCTCTAAAGTTTCAGTGAACTCCGCTTACATGACTGCTCGTCTTGCAGGTGGCTTTTTCTGAGAGTCTCCTTCAGCTTGCGGATAACGTCTCCTCTGTGCTCCACCACTGACGTTAACTGTGCTATTCTAGAAAACATCAACATAAGATCAACTGGTTGTGCAGTTTAGTACAAAGATTACCCCATTGACACCAACATTACCCCAAGATTACCCCATTGACACCGATATTATCCCCAATATTACCCCACTGACACCAATATTGACCCCAAGGACACCAACATTACCCCAAGATTACCCCATTGACACCAATATTGACCCCAATGACACCAACATTGACCCCAAGATTACCCCATTGACACCGATATTATCCCCAATATTACCCCACTGACACCAATATTGACCCCAATGACACCAACATTACCCCAAGATTACCCCATTGACACCAATATTGATCCCAATGACACCAACATTGACCCCAAGATTACCCCATTGACACCGATATTATCCCCAATATTACCCCACTGACACCAACATTACCCCATTGACACCAACATTACCCCAAGATAACCCCATTGACCAATATTATCCCCAACATTACCCCATTGACACCAATATTATCCCATTGAGCCCAACATTACCCCATTGACCCCAATATTATCCCATTGAGCCCAACATTACCCCATTGACCCCAATATTATCCCCAATACTACCCCATTGAAGCCAACATTACCCCATTGACCCCAATATTATCCCCAATACTACCCCAGTGACACCAACATTACCCCAAGATTACCCCATTGACACCAACATTACCCCATTGACCCCAACATTACCCCATTGACCCCAACATTACCCCATTTATCCTTTTTACTACTTGTCAAATCAAACTCTTTACATTTCATGCAACAAGACAAATCTCGTACTCTTTTTCATGACTGGTCGTTACAGCGATGTGGTCAAACTCCATCTTCACCAGTTTATCCTTCATGGCCTCCATTTCAGCAGCACTAGGCGGCATCTTAACTTTCGCAAGAGCCTGGACAAGAACAGAGCAGTGGAACTGATAAAGCGGATCACTGTTCGGCTTTTTCGCACATGCTACACTGTAACCTTAAAAACTATTATGCAAACGTCCGAGCGAAGCATCTTATATACTGTGCTTTGGCCACATAACAGTTTATAAATGTTTCATATTTCGTAGACTTATTAGAGATCAGCACTCAATCCTGTCTCCGTTTCGAACCCACCTCAGACTCCTTCAGCTTCACTTGCAAGTTCTGGATGAGATCCTCTTTCTCCTTTAAAGCCGAGCTCAGCTCTTCAAGCTCGGTGGCATGTTTCTGGATGGAAATGTCGGTCTGGGCCTTCAACTCCGCCATTTTCTTTTGAAGCACCTGACAGACAATTAGATTTAAAATGAGTGCTACAAATATGTATGGAAATATTACTAAGACTCATTTTATAAGCAAGTCAAACGTAAGGTCTAAATTAATATGCGAATTCCAATAGGTTACAGTTTCTATTGTAAGAACTCATTCATTAAAAAAAACCCAAACACTTTCTCATGTTGCAGTTCCAGCGAGTGTTCTACTCTCCTTGTTTATTTAACGTTATAGAAGGAGTCTCCAGTGTCAGTGCTTTGTAATAGTCAGTTAATTTTTGCAGCATTGGAAAGTCTTCAGGACAGAGGACTTTGGGCTTTTCAATTATTTATTTATTTTTGACTCAACTTTAAGAGAGAAATCCTGTTCCTTACATAAAATGTCCATCATCATACACATTAAATATTCTACAAAACATATTCCGGGTGAATTAGCACAAAGAGGAGAAATCCAAGATGGCGCATTTTGCAGTCAACTATGAGCAACATCAACTCTTCCTGAATAACTCTGTGGACACCTGGCCATCACACCCATTTGTAATAGTTTAAAAAAAAACATGCCATTTCGGATCCCGTTCTCTGGTTAGAATAACCTCCACTCTTCTGGGAAGACTTTCCACTAGAGTTTTGAATGTGGCTGTGGGGTGGAGAGTCAGTGATCCAGTTGATACCAAAAGGTGGTTCAGTTGGGTTGAGGTCAAAGCTACACGCAGGCCAGTCGAGTTCTCAAACACCAACCTTGGCGAGCTCGCTTTGAGCATAGCGGCATTGTCAATGTCAGGTGTCCACAAACTTTTGGCTATAAAGCATACATTGAAAATGTGAAGTCGTAAACAGCTCAAAAACCTCATCTTGCTTAAAAATCATACCTCCAAGTGTTTTTGAGCCTGTTGTAATTGAAGGAAGAGGCGCTGCTTGTCCTGCAGTAGGTCCGCCTCAGTTTTGGGTTTCTCGCTGCTCTGAGACGGCAGCAGTGCCAGACTCTCGCTCCTCTCCTCCTTCAGCCTCTGAACGGACTCATCCTGCATGGGCTTCAGGACAGAAACTGCAGAGCCATATTTATCCAACATGCTCTACAAGATGGAAAGATTTGTAGTGAGCCCAAGCATACAACATGGCATTAAATGCTATTACTATTGTTAAATATCTTCTAGAAAATTTATGTAAAAATAAATAAAGTTAGGTCTTACTTGGTGGAAAACTCTCTGGCGATCTGTCAAAGCTGTGCGTCGAACAAGCTCTCGCTCGAAGAACTGAACTATAGCTGCTGTGTTGGCGGTTCCAGCCAGCACCCTACTACTCTCCTCGTTGGCACGGGTCCGTGCCTGAAGTTCTTCAGAGAGCGTGACTGCATGTTTAGCTACACCGTCTTCCAGGAAGTCCAGAATGCTGTTCACGTTCTATCAACAGAAAAGACTTTACTTAAATACTCTGAAGCAAATAATCCGACGCACACTACTGAAACAAGACTGGTGAGAAATTGTAATCAATGTCCTCTTGTCAATGTCCACTCCAGAATATCTACGAGACGTTTTTCAGTTCGGATTAGAAAGATTCTGCATTAAACATGAGAGCAGTCTGCCAGAGTTATACAGACCTGCAGATACTGCCTGCGTTTCTCCAACAGCTCCAACAGTCTCTGGTCCCAAATCTCCTGGAAGTCCCCAGGGAGCATCTGGAGGGACTGTGAAGGAGCCTGAGCTCGGCGAATAAGAACGTCATGCAGCCTTCTCTCCTCGAAGGAAGCCATGTCGCGGTTAATTTGTTTCACAAAGTGAGCCTTGTGCAGAGCTGCCAGTCTTTGCAAAGCCACCTTAAGAGAAAGATTGTTTAAATTTTTTTTTTCCTTCCTGAATTTGAATTGACCCAACAGTTTATAAAGATGACGATACAAAAAGAGTAACTACTGCACTGCAAGTTAGAAAATCTTAATGTTTCAAACTTCTACTTTTGTTTTTGCATCGTGAAATTAAAAAGGGCCAAGATTTTCTTCCCGATTCAGTCAGGATCGACATTTCCGCAAATGTTTAAAAGTGTTCAGTAACACACAGACCGAGGGTGAGAGAGAGAGAGAGAGGGTGAGCAAGCGAGAGAGAGAGGGAGTTAGAGAGAGAGCGAGAGGGGAAAGAGAAGAGAGAGCACGAGAGAGGTGGGGGAGAGAAGAGAATAGAAGAGGATAAGAGAAAAGAGAGGACAGAAGAGAGAGGAGAGAAGAGAAAAGAGAGAGTGAGAGAGCATGAGAGAGAGAGAGAGAGAGAGAGAGAGAGAGAGAGAGAGAGAGAGAGAGAGAGAGAGAGAGAGAGAGAGGAGAGAAGGAAAAGGAGAGGGGAAAAAAAAGAAAGAAAAAAAGAGAGGCACACAGAGACACTCACCTCGTTTTTCCTAAGCAGGTCATCAAGACGACTTGTTTCAGAAGTCAGACAGGCGAACACACTTCTCTGAGACACTGGAACGAACGGTAAAAGCTGACAAAACAAGGTATTTTCGTTCCTATTAACATCTGCAAGATGATCTCTGGGTTTTGGACGGTCAGTGATCGCCTGGAGCTTCAAGAAGGAAACCTAGATTTGGGGAAAATTTTAAAAACGTGTATTAGTTTAGAATCTAAAGCAATTAGAGTCCTGAAGGTTCAACTTCCTTTTCACTTATAGCACCAACACACTTACAAACCCTGGTAATAAGAGTTCCAGTACAAGAAACTGACACCGAGCAGAAATGGAACAGAACCTTGACCACAAAAAGCTTACCTTAAGCTTTTTGTTACAAGCTTCAATTTCAGACATCACCTTCAGCCTGCCTTCATTAGATGGTGCGTTAGTGTGTTCATTCACCTCATGAAGAGTCTATAAACACACACAAAACACATGAATAAATAAAAATTCAAAATAATAAACCACAATCAAAAAGGTCACAACATCCCATAGGCGTATTCAAAAATCGAGTCTATTTTAGTTTAAAACTTTTAATACTGTCAGACTGGATGTTCGTTCCCTATGAGCATTTTACACTCACACGTCTAGACACACTCATTCTTTATTTTCCACATTTTAGAATAGTAATAAAAATAAAGTCATCAATGGGAATTATGTTGCGATAAAAAAATCCAAAATAAATCAAAAATAATTTAATATTTTTTTATCATCTTCAGAGTCGATGCTCTTTTTGCCTAGAAATTCCAGAAATGTATTCTTGGCGTTTTCTCGACCGATTTTTGAGGAATTTCCCCGAGATGATTTTTAAACAGTATTAAAAGGAGTTCACACCTACACTGGACACTTATCGACTGCTATTCGGAATATTTCACTCCGAGTCGTCTGTATAAAAATGGATTTTTTTGTAAATAAAATGTTAGCTTTCTATAGAAAGTAATGAATATAAAACACACCACATGCTCCTAAGACTCTTTTATTAGTACCTCTAGCTCTCTGCATCAAAATATATCCAGACAGCTTTTCATTTCCATATTTTTTGTATTTCACAGACTAGGTACATATGACAAATACTTGAATAGTGAGTTCAGCATTCAGAGACCGGCATCCCATACTGTTAACTGGGTATTTGTATACTTGTCCAAATCCTAAATCCCCACATGACGATACTAACCTGGTTCAAAGAACTGACTTCAGATTCAAGCTGCATTTTCTCCTTTTCTAGTCCTTGTACTTTCTCCGTAATGTGCGTCAGCTGAAACACAATTTCTAATCTTTACTTCCTGCACTGTGTTGTGGGTCGGAGGATAAAATAATAATAAAAAAAAAAAAAACCACCCCTTAAATTAACAACCCAGTACATTTTACCTCCTGCATGTTTCCCTCCAGCTGCCTCCTGATTTGGTCTCGCTCTTCTCTGACCCCCTGGAGAACCTCCTGCAGCTGATCTGCATGTGTCTTTTCATTTAAGAGCTGCTCTTTTATGCTACAAAGACTTTCAAGCTCTTCCATCAGCTCGTGTTTCTACAAACGGATAAAACAAAACAAAACAAACAAACAAAAAAAAAAAACCAGTTTACAGAAAAAGGCGTAAACAAGTGGTCGACTCCAGTGAAAACCAAATCCGGATCCCAGCACATTTGCTTACCGCTTCTTCACTCTCCTGAAGATCACGCCTCAGGTTAGTTCCCTCTTCTCTGGCAGACTCGAGCATCTCTTGGAGTTTTGCTTTGTCTTCTTCAAGAGACGCAATGCGAGTCAGAAGATCCTGCACTTCGGTGTTAAGAGTCGGAGTTTCTGAGGTTTTCTTCGCCAAAAGCTGTTCTCTCAAATACAGAAGATCTGCATTCATCTGGCTCATCTAATGGGGAGAAAAAAAAAGCCACGTATAATAACGAAAGGATATGCGCCACTTCAAAATGTAGATTACAAAAGGACCCATTTATACTGTACACGGATTACATGCAATATACACACATGCAAGTAAGAACGCACGTGACTGTACATCAACGGGAAAAAAAATCCCATCACCTGTCCAGAGTGCAGCAAGCAGCTAATGTGAATCCTGCATGTTAGCAAGTCTTAAATGAAGTACTACAAAAATCAGGTAAAAAGTTAAAAAAAAAAGGCATTTAGGCGACATATGATTGGTGATTGGTGTGTGACAGATGATTGGCCTGGCGAGGAGCATACAGTTGATGGGATATTTCTCTGAATCGTCAGCTTGGGATGGTAATTCCAACCATCGATAAGGTAAAACATCGACAAAGAATAAATGAAGTATAAACTTTGCTAGGGAGTAATTCTTGTGGATGTGATAGCAGAGATAGCTTAGCAAAAAGATATAACTAATGTTATAATATAACTAAAGAAATTGCTAAACTAGCTAACTTGCATATGCATTCATGTACTGAATTAAGCTAGGTTAGCCAGTGAAGCTAGCTAATTCATGTTAGATAAAAGATACCTCGACTGAACTAACGTTAGAATATAGCCTGGCTTAGTAATTAAACAAAGTTAGGATGTGTTCATCTTTTTGAAAATGAAATCCGCTGGTCAAAGTGTTTAAAAAAAACTCGAAACAAAAACTATGTAAAACAGGTGCTGACTGCTTCAAAACACAAACGTTTATAAAATAAATAAATAAATAATAATAAAAAAGTAAAAAGGTGATGCATATTTTAATAAGCCCACACATATTTTCCTTAAATCTCGAACATGTTATTTGGTGAAATAAATACACTTTTGACTGCAAGTACAATAAGTGCTCCCAGATTTCCTTCACATACATGGTAAGGATAATGGTGAAAAATATTTTGAGAACTAGAACCAACTGAGTAATTCAAACGACCATGAGCCTGTTATTTAAGATGAATGAAGACCTCACACATTTCACTTTATTTAATCTGGGTTTCTGTGTGGTTCATCATCAGTAAAGCTCGGAAAGATCATTCTGCTGCATGGACATACCTGCTGAAGTAGGGAGTCTTTTTCAGCATTTTGGGCCACCGAGTCAGCATTCTGCTGCTGCTTCAGCTCCTCCCTCGTGGAACAGAGTAAGTTCTGATAAGCTTTTGACTGCATGAGAGGGAGAGAGAGAGAGAGAGAGATGTTAAGAGGAGAGAGAGAGAGAGAGAGATAGATCGATAGATAAAGAGCTCCCCCCCCCCATCCCAAGCATGAGGGTGTAAATTTGACGATCCAGTCCATTCAGTGCTCTCACCGTTTCAGCAGCCTCTTGAAGATCCTTTCTGAGTAACGTCCTCTCGTTCCTTAAATACTCAACTTCATCCTTAAGAGCCTGCATCTGTGGAATAACGCAAGAACATTGTAGGTGTTCAAAGCTATTGGTTTCAGTTCGTTCTCTTTGAAATGTTCAAGGACAGAAACAGATGTTTGCCTCACATACATTAACATTTACATTCCAATTACCAAAAAAAAACCAAAAAAAAAAAAAAAAACCAAAAAAAAAAAACCCCTGTTTTGATGATTAAAAGCATCAAAATATTGCATTACGATTTGATTGGCCTGTTGAAGCTCAGCTTTCCGGGTGGCTCTAGGACTCAGTGGCTTCTGCTGCTTCAACTCGCCTTGGACCTGGATGAGCTACACAGAGCAGGTTCATTAATGAACAGTCTGCTTCCTCTGCGGTCTCCTGTAATATTTCAGATTTTTTTTTTTTTTTAAACCAGACGGCCGTACCTCTCTCACTCCCTGCAGCAGCTCCTGGAGACTGTCTCCATCCTCGTTCAGGACAGTGCCGCACGATGCATCCTTTATCGGTAACTGCTCTCTCTCAGCCAGAAGTGCCTTCAACTGCTGTATCTTTCAGTGAAACGTTGAGAGAAAAACAAAAAACATACTCTAGTTACATAATAGTGCAAGAAAATCCTAGCAGACTGATCAAAGGGAGTAAAACTCGGAGCATTTTCCATTTGACTAATACAGGGGTGTCAAAGCTTATCCGCAAAGGATCTGTGTGGGTGCAGGTTTTCATCCCAACCAAGCCACACCCGAGTCTACCGAAAGCCACGCTTAACTGATTAAACAGATGGAACTGGGTGCGGCTCCTGCTGGATTGGAACGAAAACCTTCACCCACCACTAACCCTCGCCGGATAAGCTTGGACACTCCTGGACGAATAAAGAGTAGGACAGAGCAACCGTAGATGTCACTGATCCTCCCCAAACCTTTATTTTAAAATCCAACAGACTGATTCCTTACCATTTCATCCTTCTCATCCAGATCTGCCCTCAGCTGTTTCTTCTCCTCCCTCATACCATGCAGCACTTCTAGAAGTTGGTCTCTCTCTTCAGTTAGAGACACGATGGTTGCTTGACGTCTCTCCAGCTCCTCGACGGTCTCCAGGTTGCACTTAGCGTCGTCAGCCAGAAGCTGATCCTTCTCGTTACTAGCGCGCTGGAAATCCTCCTTCAGCTGCATCGCCTTGCAGAAGGGAAATTTTTTAAATAATAATAATAATAATAATAATAATAATAAAACATATAAATAAATAAATAAATAAATAGATAGATAAATAAATAAATATTTTTAAAAAGGTAATGTCAGTCTCTGCACCGCTCGCTTAGGGCGCTTGAAAATGCAGCGCTTCGAACACAAATCTCACTCGGGTCTGGACCAAAACGACTACGTCGGAGAAAATTTGAAGCAGCGTGGTCTCGGTCTGCTTTCAAGCGACGTGTAATGAGGTTTTTTTTTGTTGTTTTTTTTTTTACTGTAACGTGTTTCAAACTAGCTGCAGGATGTGAATCGGACACGCTACGTGTTACTGGTTGCAGAAGCATTCTTTAAACGAGACAGAAGGCACACAGTAAACGCGTACCGCTTATCCTACACGGGGTCACGAGGGAGGCTGGAGCCCTTCCTGGGGAACTTGGGGAAAACTCTAAATAACCCACAATAAAATCGATTATTACCACACATGGTGATTAGTGTGCATGAACGATTTTTTAAAGTCATGTTCAATTCCCTTAATCTGTATTAATGCACTGAAGTAGCTTCTAATGCATTATTACGTTTTAGCCTAGCCAATTAGGTTTCCAGGCAACCAAAACATGGGACTGTGCTAGCTGATACCTTATGCGATTTGTCTCATTATGATTATTATTTAGTGCCAGCACTGTGTTCTCCATGCTTGCTTATTTCCAACAGCCCCGCTTCTTTCGCATGTCTCCCTCAGCACGTGTTTAAATTTTCTGACCCGTATGAAATTCCAGCAGCATGAAATTAAATTTCAGTATGAAACGTTGACACGTAGAGTAAAAGAAAAAGCTCCCCCCCCTTACCACTTCATCCTTCTCTTCAAGATCTTTCTGCAGCTGAATCTTCTCGTCCCTCAGGCCCTGCAGCAGTTCCAGAAGCTGGTCTCTCTCCTGAGTCACGAAGGCGATATCTGACCGAACCTGTTCCATCTCAGCCACGTGAGAAAGACTCTGCTGGGTCGACTCTGATAGAAGGTGCTCTCTCTCTGCACTCATAGACTGAAGCTCCTGTCTTAACTGCATGACCTGTGGGGGGGAAATAAACAAATATTAAACAGACATGGAGTAGGATTGTTATCTTATCTTATCTTATCTATCTATCTATATATACACACACATATACATACATACATACATACATACACACATACATATACACACACACACGTACACAAACCCCTCCTTTCGGACTCCCCTAAATCACACTACGGCACGCTCCTGTTCTTCACACAGGCTCTTTTCATTTTCACTACCAGCTTGTGCGAGTCCCTACCGTTTCGTTGGTCTCCACAAGTTCAGTCTTCAGCCGGTTATTCTCCTCTCTCGTCTGGTCTCTCTCTTCAGTCAGAGACGCGATACGGACCTGATGCCTCTCCGACTCGGCTTTGCTATCCAGCTCGTCTTTAGATTTCTCAGCCAACAAGTTGTCCTTTTCGGCCGTAGCAGATCGGAGCTCGTCCGTCAACTGAGTCAGCTGCAACACACACATTCACAATCACATTAAAGTTCAAGACACGACTTCTTTCTCTCTTTATGTTTACTAAGAGATTCCTACTACTTGAACAGAAAAAAAAAAAAATTAAGGCAAGATTAGGATTACCATCCGATTCTTGTCCTCCAGCTCACTGCTCATCTGGTTCTTCTCCTCTCTCAGGCCCTGCAGGATCTCCAGCAGTTGGTCTCTTTCTTCACTGAGAGCGGATACACTCGCCTGAATCGTCTCCAGTGCAGCGTCCACCGCAGAGTCTTTAGTCGCAGCGTCTCTGTCTGCAGTAGTGACCTCGCGCTCCTCTCTCAGCTGTATAATCTGAGAAGACGTCAACATTAGCGTTTCGCTTACATTCTTGAAAGTTTTCCAATAAATAAATAAATAAATAAATAAAAATAAAAATAATAATAATAATAATGAGTAATTCTGACCAT
Source organism: Ictalurus punctatus (assembly GCF_001660625.3). NCBI lineage: Eukaryota > Metazoa > Chordata > Actinopteri > Siluriformes > Ictaluridae > Ictalurus > Ictalurus punctatus. The sequence goes on from NC_030441.2 coordinate 7,887,075, forward strand.
GTCTTCCTCTTCCTTCTCTTCTAGGATACTCTTTATCTGGCTCTTTTCTTCCCTCAGGCCCTGCAATACATCCAGAAGTTGGTCTCGCTCCTCGGTGAGTGCGCTGATGGTTGCTCGCGCTCTCTCCAGCTCTTCAGCATTACGATCACCGTGTGCGGTCTCGATAAGAAGACGCTGCTTTTCGTCACAAACTGCTCGGAGTTCTTCGTTCAGATGGTTGATCTGGGTTTAGTTGTAGAAATAATATACAGGGGGAAATAAATAAATAAATAAATAAATAAATAAATAAATAAATATGCATCGCTCAAGAAACCCATCCAACATATGTGAAATGAGTACAGAGAAAGACCAGGGAATACACAAAACCCATTAAGCATAAGAGCAGCCATTTTTCTGTGTTCATTTATTTTATTTTAAGACTAAACTGATGAACGGCTTTCAAGGACATGACGTGTAAATACCTGAGTTTTCAGATCCTCTACAAGTGTGCTCTTCTCACTGCTGTCTGTCTGGGACAGTTTGGACTCTAGCTGAATCTTCTGCACTTCCAACTCGCGCACGTTCCTCTCAAGCTCCTTTATATTCGCGAGTGCCGACCTCAATTCTGCTTGGGTCTCGATCATCTGCGAAGAAGTAAAATAAGTCGTATCAATATTTGTCGGATCGTTCGGTCCGGGAACAGTAACGCCTCGGCCAGAGAGCCACGTTTTACCGTTTCCACATTCTCCTGAGCATCCGTCTTCAGCTGGTGATTTTCCTCGGTCAGTTCTGCGAGCTGCTCTTGTAGCTTCTGTAGCAAAAGGTAAATGTACAAAAATGTACATTTAAGAAGTAGAGGTCGACCAGATTTTACTGATAACTAAGGTGGGCGGTACCTGACGATAACCGATTAATGATACTGAATGAGATCATAACACTAAAAGCAAAATAGTGCTGGAATTTATTACAAATAAACAGTACTGACTGTAGCATGACAGTGTACAGTCAGTGTACAGACAGTGTTTCCGTATTTCTTAAATGAAATACGGAAAGACTAATGATAACGAGTCTTTATTGGTCACATATACATTATAGCACAGTGAAATTGTTTTCTTCGCATACCCCAGCCTGGGAGGAAGCTGGGGCCAGAGCGCAGGGTCAACCATGATACGGTGCTCCTGGAGCAGTTGAGGGTTAAGGGCCTTGCTCAAGTGCCCAACAGTGAATACGATATACGTCCAAACTGAACCAAAAAGTACCACTCCAAATAGCAAATAAAAATAGACGTCCAAAATGGATTTAAAAACAAAAACAAAAAAAAACAAACAACCCACTTCAAATATCAACAAAATTCGTCAGTGACCATTTTTATTTCTCCTCTAGAGTCCACTCTCATACTGCATGATGACAGCAGACACGACCAGGGAAAACGATCGACGTGGATTCTTGGCGATAACCGATAGTTCCAGTACCAAGTTATCGGTGCAGGTTAATCAGCAAAACCGATCAATCTAAACAAAGATGTAATACTTTATACCATTATCTGTCCAAATACTCAATTCTAATGTGCGCAAGATGTGCGTTACAACCGTATACACCACAGGCAGATCCAGTCATTTCAATCACTGTTCTAAATTAGCACGCTGCCTATAAAACAACTGTAACCATAGTAACACAGTTAAACTCACAGCTTCATTATTAGTAGAGACGTGGCGCAGACGCAGGAAATTCGGACATGCACAAAATCTCACGTGCGCTTTCTCTCTCTGATAACTGTTTACATTTATTTGAATTAATTATAGTAATCTTATCATGCTACTTTATCTCTGTATGATTTAGAGCGGGCGGAATTCCAGATCTAACTATCTGCATATAAAATAAACACACACAAAATATATATATTTATGCTGCAAACATTAATGACGGCTTTAACTCGTCAATGCTGGCAAGTGATCATGGTATAAGCGGGATTAATCCACGGCTAGGTGTACGTTACACATTTTAACACGCTCCCCCTCCACGTCTTGCATTAAAACCGTGTAACACACGTAGCCGTGGATTATCCCTTACGTATACGATACAAAAATGTCACGCTCACTTGTTGAAGCTCATCTTGCATACATGTGGCTTCTTGTTGTGAACTGATCTCACTCTGTGCTGGCTTCTGCACCTGCACGAGCTGAAGAAAACTTCAAATCAGATCCACCATCCACAGAGACATTACAGTCATCATCATCATCATCATCATCATCATCATCTCATGGTGTTACCAGGTCATTGCTCTCTTCCAGATCTCTCTTCAACTGGCTGTGTTCTTCTCGCAGACCCTGAAGGATCTCCTGAAGCTGGTTTCGCTCCTCTGTCAGAGTCGCAAGTGTGGCACGAAGGTTCTCGAACTCTTCTCGATCACAAGCTCCCTCAGTCTTCTCACACAGAAGCTGATCTCTTTCACAACGAACAGACTGGATTTCTTCACCCAACTGCTCAGTCTGTATAGGAGGTACATAAACACTAAATAGACATTCCCAAAATACAAACAAAACAAAAAAAACCCCAACAAAAGTAAATAACTAATTTCTTTGACTGGGACACTTAAACTCACTTTTCGGTTGGCTTCTTCCAAAGACGTGAGCATTCTGCCATTTTCAACAGTAAAGTGCTCCAGGTCTGCCCGAGCCTTCATGAGCTGCTCAGTGGTCTCCATGAGCTGCTGGCTGGTTTCAGCTTCCTTCAGCTGTGAATCAATCATCTGACTCTCCATCCTGTGAAGTTCCTCTCGGGCCGTTTCCATTTCTTCCTTAAGTCTTAGATGTTCTTCATTCAAGGTGGACTGAGCAACAAGCAGATTGCTCTTCTCATCTTGCACAGCCCTGAGAGTTCCTGAGAGCTCACCAACCTGAGAATAAAAACGTGCTTTCCATAAAAATGTTTTAAACCCTTCCAAAAAACACCCCACACCATCTTTAAGCTCAATACATCACAGCATACTCAGTAAATTTAGTTGGGCTTTGCCAAAATACAAGTACCAACTAAACATTGGAGCATTACAACAAAGTATGTAACTGAAAAGGTACAAAAAAAAAAAAACAACAAAAAAAAACCCAAAGGATCTGTCCAATCTCCTGCTAGAATGGTGCTACAAAAGAAGCAACACGTAAACATCCCCATTACGTTCACATTTATATTACGATGCGATAACACTTCCCTAATGGGTGTTTATTTTTTTTTTTTTTTAAGCACAGGCCTGACCTCTTCATTCTTTCACAAAGACCTTCACATTCCTAAATGATCTCACGACCACCGTGGAAAGTCTAGAAAAGGCGTTTACGCCGCCTGCTGTTTTTAATCCAACGTTAATCAAAAGTTCAAAACTTAAAACTGCACACAAACGGCATTTATCTATACAGTTTAAAATCCCTAAGCTTGATGGAGTCCCTACCTTGTCAGGCATGTCCTGGAGTTCTGTCCTAAGCCAGGAATTCTGCTGAGACAACTCTTCATCCTGCATCTACACATCAATAGAATATTGTAGAATGCTAGAGAGGAAAAATTTTTCCCATCCCAAACCAATCCCACCAATACCTGTTGTAGCTGAACTTCCTTCTCGTCATTACTAACGCAGTTTGAGTCAGAAAACTTCTTCTCGCTCGACTGAGACTGGAAGCAGATAATCTGAAAAACAATCATGTTAAAAACAAAATAACGGCATTAATCCTGGGCACGTTTTGAAATATGCCTCACTGAGCTCGATGCTTGGCTTGTGCCTTGAATTGAAAAAGAAGTGCTGTTGAACTAGTCTTCATATTCAAAACTGGCTCCAGCTGAAGAACCCATAATCCTGTAGAACACGCCTTAATTCACACACATTTCCTCCCTTCTCACCAGCTCATCCTTTTCCTCCAGTTCTCTCTTTAGCTGGCTTTTCTCTTCTCTCAGTCCCTGCAGTATCTCTTGAAGCTGGTCTCTCTCTTCAGTCAGAGAGCTGATACTGGTCTGCATCCTTTCCAACTCGGACTCGAGGGCTTTCTCGGACTCGATCTTGTCCCTTTCTGAACATGCAGACTGCAGATCCTCTTTCAGCTGCTTCACCTGGAAACCAAACAGTTCTGGTTAGGTTGGGATTATTTAGAAACCTGGGATTATTTACACACACCGATTCCCATGTTAATACCAGTTATTAATTATGATTGCAGTTATTCGTTGTGAAGCAGCCTGAGAAAAGGCTTCATGTGGCAAAATGGGGTGACATTTTATACTATATAGAGTGCTGAAAACTAAAAGGTTCAGAAACAGAAATATCAAAACGCATATTTTTGACAATCGGTATCTGACCTGATAAGGTGAACCACCTGGACCGTATGATATTCGATATTTTAAAAGTACCTGAATTTGCAGATCCTCGACGAGACTGTCCTCGGGTGGATCCGACAGTCTGGACTCCAGCTGAGCCTTTTCCGCTTCCAACTGAAGTATTTTGTCCTGTTGCACTTGCGACGTCTGGAGAGCCGCTCTCAGTTCTTCTTGATTTTTTATCATCTAAAATTTCAGACCAATTATTTTATAATAAGTTAGGAACGGCAATGACAGCACACGTCTAAAAAAAAAAAAAAGTACAAATTTTAATGCTTTTGAAACAAGCCTAATTTTGTTAAAAAAAAAAGAAAAAAAAAAAAAGTTTACATGCCTCCAAGGTCAAATTTTAAACTGCAGCATTAACCCAGTGTCACAACGACTCGTTCAATGATCCGTTCTAAAGGATTTATTCTAAACCCCTCCTCTCAGAGTGCATACTCTGCTCTGATTGGTCTACTGCTGCCAGTGTGTGTCAGGAAAAGGAAACGCCCACTACCATAACGAGTTTCAGCTGTGCCTGTTCACGAGCAGCGGATGAAGACCAGAGCGGGTCTTTTGTTACCAAATTATGTAGGTTAGTGCAGGAAGTGAGTCTGGAACTACGTAGGTTAGTACAGGAAGTACGTCTGGAATTACTAACGACTCGTTTCAGCTGTTCAGAATCGGTTTCTTCTTTTGGGAGTCAATGACTGTCATGCGCTTTGATTTTTGCAGACGTTTTTACACTCAAACAGCTCTAGAACACTGCATGAAATGTAATATTTGAAAAAACAAACAAACAAAAAAACCATAATAGGTGCACTTTAAGCATCATTAAAATAAAATAAATGAGACATTTTCATATTTACCATCATATTCCACCAATTCATTCAGCATGCACATGGATAGCAAGTCATGGTATACGTTTTTGGGCAACTTGTAAACATGTTACAAGACACCGATAAGCAGAGATTTCAAAAGCAGCATTTATATTTAATCATACCAGCTCCACATTTTCCTCCAGGTCTCTCTTCAGTTGATCTCTCTCTTCTGTAATAGCTTGCAGCTCTACTTGGAGGTTCTGAACATTCTCGGCTTGCTCAGAGACTTTGCTGTGAATCGTTTCCTGAAGCTGGTTCCTCTCTGCAGTTGTGGCAGTCAACTCTAACAGATGCCTCTCTCTTTCACAGCGAAGAGACTCCAGTTCCTCACCCAACTGTACGGACTATGGAAAGAGCAAAAACAAAACAAAAACACCACAACTGGTTATGAAACGATGAACATCGAAGAAGTCAAACTTCAGGGACTTTAAATTAAAATGCACACAGGAGCAAGCAAAAAAAAAAAAAAAAAAAAAAAGGGTGTAAACCAACCTTCTGCTTAGCTTCCTCCAAGGCACTGAGGAGACTCCCGTTTTCCTCCAAGAGGTGTTCCAGATCTGTTCGGACCTTTGTAAGCTGCTCTGTGGTCTCTGTGTGCTGTTGGCTTAGCTGAACTTCCTTGAGTTCTGCATCAGCCAAATCCTTCTGCATGCTCTCGAGTTCCTCCTGGACCTTTACAGCATCTCCTTTCAGTCTCTCGTTGTCCTCATTGGACACGGCCTGAGCAGAGAGAAGACTGTCCCTCTCCTCTTTAACAGAGTCAAGTTCACCTGTGAGCTCACACACCTGAGAACAGATCATGCACAAACCATGGAGTAAAACAAAACACTGGACTTAGTGTGTCCTACTTTCATCTTATTATAAAAAAACAAACAAACAAACAAACAAAAAAAACAGTTCCACTTGTATCACAAGGTAGCGTGAGATTTCATAGAGTTCTGAGATCTCAATACTGTAAAAAAAAAAAAAAAAAAAAAAAAAAAAAAGTAAAAATATTAATAAATAAATAAATAAATAAATAAATAAATAAATAGATCTGGTAAACCACCACCACCATCATCATCATCATCATCATCATATTGGAGTATAGTGATGGTTCGTTTAGCTCCTACTCCAGAAAGCCACATGTTTTGATAACTTAAACCTAATATCACAATGAAATGAAAGGAAAGGAATTTAACCTTAAGAATATATTTTCGGATTTTTATTTTCAAAACCCCACAGGTCAATTAATGGCATGCCTGTGAAATTCTTATGAACAAAATATAACTGAAGCATGTTGCAATTTCTATTTTATTCAAAGTGTACCTGACAGATAGCGATTTGCAAAGGATGGCGTTATTTTTGGCTCTCCAAGTCTCAAATTAGACACCATATCGATATCAAACTATTTGGAAAGCGTGCCGAAAGAAAAACTTGCATCTAACCACAAATGCAAGAGTTTATAGTTTCCTAGATGCTTTCACTGGAACAGGGTTGTATGGTTTGCTTGGCAAGTTCCAGGTTTTAAATGAAAATCTGCCTGCCAATAATTTTTGCTGAAAAAAGGTGCCAATAATTTTAAAGCTGCATATATGCATCCTAAAATATAGTTAAAATTATACACCATCACAGTGTTCCTATACAGTTCCCTCCACTAATATTCACACCCTTGGTAAATATGAGCAAAGAAGGCCGTGAAAAATTGTCTTTATTGTTTAACCTTTTGTTAAAAAGGAAATTAATAATAATAAAGAAAAAAACTAAACAAACAAAAATACTTTGCTCTCATGGATATCAAACATTTGCAAACAGGTTTACACACACACACACACACACACACACACACAAATATATAAATAAATAAATAAATATATATATATATATATAGGTGTGCAATTATTGGCATCCCTAAGAATTCATATGAGAAATATATTTGAAGTACATTCCCATTGATTTTTTAAATTTATTTTAGTACACCTGGGTGACTAGGAACAGGAAATTGTTCAACCATGACTTCCTGTTTCACAGGGGTATAAATATGAAGCAACACACAGGCCAAATTCCCTCAGTCATTCATAACAATGGGTAACACCAAGGAATATAGCTGTGATGTGCAGCAAAAGGTTGTTGAGCTTCACAAAATGGGGCGTGTCTATAAGAAAATAACACAAGCATTGAAAACGCCCATTTCACCATCAGGGCAATAATTAAGACGTTCCAGTCAACTGGAAATGTTATGAATCGACCTGGAATTGGACGTGTGTCTATATCGTCTCAACGCACTGTGAAGAGGACGGTTCGAGTGGACAAAAAATCTCCAAGTATCACAGCTGGAGATCTGCAGAAGTTAGTTGTGTCTTGGGGTCAGAAAGTCTCCAAAACTACAATCTGAAGTCACCTACATCACCACAAGCTGTTTGGAAGAGTTTCAAGAAAAAAGCCTCCACTCTCATCCAAAAACAAACTCGAGCGTCTTCAGTGTGCAGACACTACTGGAACTTCAAATGGGATCGGGTTCTACGGTCAGATGAAACCAAAATAGAGCTTTTTGGTAATAAACACCTTTTAATGAAATCCTGACTGTCTCTGCCAGAAAGCTTAAAATGGGGCGTGATTGGATCTTCCAGCAGGACAATGATCCAAAACATACATCAAAATCAACACAAAAATGATTTACTGACCACAAAATCAAGCTCCTGCTATGAACATCCCAGTCCCCTGACCTGAAACCCACAGAAAACCTGTGGGGTGAACTGAAGAGGAGAGTCCACCAGTGTGGACCTCGAAATGTGAAGGATCTGGAGAGATTCTGTATGGAGGAACGCTCTCAGATCCCTCGCCATGTATTCTCCAACCTCATCAGGCGTTATAGGAGAAGACTCAGAGCTGTTATCTCGGTAAAGGGGAGGTTGCACAAAGTATTGACTAAAAGGGTGCCAGTAATTGTTGCACACCTATATTTAACAAATATTCTTTTTGATAAACCTGTGTTTGTTTGCAATTGTTTTATATCCATGAGAGCAGAGTATTTGTGTCAGTCTTTTAAACAAGAGATCAAAAGGTTCACCAATAAAGACAACTTTTCACAGCCTTCTTTGCTCATATTTACGAAGGATGCCAATATTTCTGGAGGGCACTGTATATTGGTAAAGTTCTTACCTGTCTCAGCAAATCATCCACTTTAGCTGGAAGAGCTTGTAGAGACTTTAACTCCTCCATTTTGCTTTGAAGCGCTCCTTCACTCTCCTGGCTTTTCTCAAGCTCCTTCTTTAATTCAGCAACCGTTTTCCCCAAGGTCACGTTATCCAGTACGTCTAAACATGACATTAAATAAAGAAATGTTTCAATCCATCACAGATTATTTTAATGTACACAGAAATACTAAAATAAACAAACAAAAAACACCCACTTTTAGGAACTTTTCCATCCAGAAGAGCAGTGAGCTTGGTATTCTCATCAAACGCCCCAAGCAGCTCTTTTTGGAGGTCAGTCTGCATTTTCCTGAAACGGGATTTCTCGTGCTCGAGTTGGCTCTGCAGGGATTTGACCTCGTTCTCCATTTGGTTGTAGTTAACAGTCAGAGTCGCCTAGTGTAGGAAATGTCACCGTGTCAATCGTCACTTAAGCAAAGAAAAGATTTTTTCCTGAAAGGTAGTGGATACTCACATCTCGCTCTTTGAGGGAGAGGTTCTCGCTACGCAGGAAAGCCCACTCCTTTTTGGTTTCCAAACTGAGCCCCTCTGCATCGTCTAAGGAGCGACGCAGCTGCGTTACCTCCTGAACGAGGTCCTTACCATTCTGTACAAGAACCACAAAGAAAATCCGACATTACAACACTTAAGACTCATTCGACTTGAACTCTTAACTCAATACGTCTCACCTACAACTAATGGGGGGGCGGGCGGAGCAGACGCTTTTCTGTCTCAGAATTCCTACGTGGAAATCAGCATGGCCGCTCACAGAATGAACAGTAAATAAAGAAGTATTTCATATCTTTAAATAAGTTATACTATACATACTAGTATGAATACGGATCAGTCCATGCCCCGCCCCCTTCCACTTTGTAGCTTGAACACACACACGGTCTAATTTCCGAATCCTGACTTCCCAGATCCGAATTAAGTGGAACGCAGCATTAAGACATCTTCCCATGAACTCACTAATGATCAGATCCTACACATGCATTAGCTTTCGAGGTCTACGTACCAAACTCTGCAGGTCCACCACCAAGTCGTTCTTCTTTTTCAGCTCCGTTGACATCACCTCCAGATCAGACTATAAAAAGCCAAGTAATAGAAAGAAAAAAAAAACAAAACAAAAAGTTGTTCTACTCCACCGTGTAAAAGTATCATGCTAAAGTGACATGTACAGTACGACTGCGTATTCAGACCTTCAGCTTTTGGACCAGATCTTCTGCGTCCGTGGAAGCCCTTTTCAATGCTGAAATTTCCGTCTCTAACTCTCGCTAAAAAAACAAAAACAAACAGCACTGGGTTTAGCGGATTCATTCAATTGATCGTTTACACAAAAAGCATTCTTGCAAATATTTATTAATTGTAAATGTCTGAGCCCCCAAAGACCTCGTAGTCTTTCCTGCTCTCATCCTCAAGTTTCTCAAACTCCTCCGCGTCTTTCCGTTCTTCGATGTCTCTCAGGAGAGTCTCCTTGTCTTTCATCAGCACCTCGTTGTCTTGCTTTAGTCTCGCCATGTCCTGAGTCAAGAGATCAAGGCTTTGCTTCAGCATGTCCCGTTCTGCAGCAATTACTTCCTGTTTAATAATAATAAAAATAAATAAATAAGTAAATGAAAGTGTCATGCAACGCGAGTCTCAAAGAGAGGAAAGCAGTTAGTTGAATGATTGGACTTAAATGCACTAAAAGCAGCTACACTGTAATTTAAAATAAATAAACAAATAAATAAATGTAAACAAACTTCTAGAAGATAAAGAGTGTTTTTAAATGATCTAAAGACCGTTCCATGTAATCAGAATAAACCATCAATAAGGAGTTCATTTAAAAGCCACATTTTTTGATCGGGCTACTTTATATTTTACAGCAGAGCATTTTAGCACTCACCCTCTCAGAGCTCAGCGTTTGACACAGCTGGACAGCCTCCGCAAGGTACTATTACAGAGAAAAGAGGGAATAAACATGAAAGATCAATGTAAAAAAACAAAAAACAAAAAAAACAAAAAACAAACCATCTAGAACAGAGGCTTTTCTGCATTTAAAAAAAAAAAAAAAAAAAAAAAAAAAAAAAAAAAAAAAAAAAACCTACTGCTGATCTAAGCAGTATTGAAACAGAGAGAAAGGAGCAGTGTACAAGCCAGCAACGTCTTCATACCTGCTCACAGGCTTTGTTGTCCTTCTCTGGCTCTGGAGCCTTTTCCAGCTCAGCAATCTTCAGCTCCAGCGTGGAACACTTCTGCTCAGCGGTCTGTTTTTCCTGTACCTCCGTCTCCAGCTGTTGCTCCAAGGTCTGTAATTGTTTCTGGAGCTCGTCGGTCCTCTGCTCCAGCAGCGCGTTGTTCTCTTCGGCTTTTTGCTTCTCCTGCGTTTCTGTCTCCAGCTGACGCTCCAAACATCCGACTCTGAACATGAGCTGGGGCGAGTCGGTGCACACGCTGAGGAGAGGCGGTGGTAATGCGGATAGAGAGTTCAGAGACAAAGCATAAAATGTTAGTTCCTCCTGTAGTCAGACAGTTCAGAGAGCAAATTTGTTCAATGATAAGTGGGTTTTATACACACATGATTCATACAGATGCTTCATCATGTAATTCCAGGACATTTCAAGCACTATTTCTGGTTTTCAAGGACTATACAAGAGGTGTCCATCCACCCATTTCTGTACCGCTTGCCCTACACAGGGTTACAGGGAGCCTGGAAGGGGACTCAGGGCACGAGGCACCCCTGGACAGGGTGCCAACTCATTACAAGGCACAATCACACACTATGGACAATTTGGAAATGCCAATCAGACTACAACGCATGTCTTTGGAATGGGGGAGGGAGAAGGAGTACCTGGAGAAAACCCCTGAAGCACGGGGAGAATTAGAGGCATGGTGGATGAAGACCTCTGCTCTAGGATCCCAAACATGACCAAAAAAAAAAAAAACCTTGCTAAAAACTCATCTTCTGAGTCATGAACTTCGACAGAAACAGAATCAAATCCATCTCAGGAGCCACAGTGTCAAGAAACACAAAACGTAAACCATCCTCAAGTCGTCTCACCCTTCTGCAGAGCTGCGCATAGTAATGTGACTCTGGTTCATCTCCAGGTCTATAGAGGTGTCCTCAGAGGGAGAGTAAAAACACGGTGTCGTGTCAAATTCCTCCATTTCTGCAAGCACACACACACACACACACACCTCAAATTAAACTGCAATGGTAAGAAACTGTATATAAAATAGTGAATTCAGATAGAGCTTCCACCTTCACTCTCCTCCGTCACAGTAAGATCAGCTTTGCTCTTTTTGAAAAAGGGCTCAGCAAAGCTCATATCAGTAGATCCATAATCGCCTGCCAGTAACGGAGCTGATCTAAAGAGCTTTCCACCCCAGGTCACTCTTCTCTTGGGAATCTTTAATTACACAGCAACATGTGCAAGCCGTGAAATTACTACTGAATTATAAATAAATTAAGAGAAGATTTTTTTTTTTTTTTTAAATTAAAAAAAAAAAAAAAAAAAAAAAAAAAAAAGACAATACCTTTTGGACAGGGACCACATTTGATGCAGTTACCAAAAGCTTTGTTAGGTTCCTTATTCTATCTGCTTGCTCTCTCTGGAGCTGATCCTTCTCTTGGAGGAGCTGGGACAGTGTCTCCTTCTCAGTCACAGTTGTTTGGGTGACTGAAGAAACCTACAGATGAAAGAGCAAAAATAAATAATAATAATAATAATAATAATAATAATAATAATGTCACCCATTATTATAGTTCAACTGTTTCACTGGACACACGCATTTGTCAGACTGGGACACAAAATATCTTCCCCTCGAATTTACCTCTTGAAGACGTCGTTTGAGATCCACAATCTCATTGCGGTATCTTCTCAAAAGAGCACCGTCGTCCGAGACCTCCGTGACATGAGGATCGTTCTTCATGCGCTTCGCCGCACTGGCAAACTGTTCGACAAGACATGTTTAACCAACAAAATGTCTGACAGCTCCAAGACATTCTACAGGGATTATCAGCGAGTGTCTTCTCTCCTTCCCACCTGTAAAGTGCTCACGGTTTCGTCCACAGTCGCTGGAGTGATGGTGCAGATGATGACGGTTTTGGCGTTGCCACCCAGAGAATTCTGGAGGATCCGGGTTAGTTTGCTGTCTCTGTAATTTGTGAAACCCCTGTAACATGAAGTGAAAGCAGACTTGCGATTAGTATTTAAGTTGAAGACATGCTGTTGTGACATGTGACTTCTCCTTTACTTGCTAAACGCTACATGAACAAGCATCAGGTGTAGCATTCCTTTCCTTTAATTCTAACAGTAGCAGTTACTCAGGATGATTCAATTCAATTTTATGAATTTATACGACACTTTTAACAATAAACATTGCTTGCATCTGAATATACATACTATTACAGATCGACTGATAACCGGTTTTCCTGATAATTAAGCATTTTTGCATAATCTGATATCGGTGGAGCTGATATTACAAAACCGATAAATGGCGCCATCTTGTGGGCGTTTTGAGAATTGTGTGCAGTACCACCGTTGCAGCACTGCATTGTGAGAGTTGTTTTTATGTGCTTTGTCATTTTAATTTATTTATTTATAATACCTCATTGAAGCTTTAATTTATTTATTTCTTTTAAAGTTCAGCATGTTTGAGTCCTGGAATGAACACAGGACAGACTTTATGATTGAATAAATCTGCATCCAGATGACTACCACTACCAGAGTGAGTTTCTAGCCATTTTTTCCTTTTTAAAAATCGGCTCTCTTTTACACGTCACTTAAGATTTTTTTTTAAACTAAAAGATACCGCACCCTATATAAATATAAAAGAAAGGCACAAATGGTCTTGGAGAGTCTTTGCTTTTGTATGTGATATCAGCAAGTACTCACAAACAAACAACTTTGATACAGCAAAAAAATCTCTACATTTAATAATCCCGTTGGGTATCGCACTATTCTCACTGACGGTTTTTCCTTCTAGTTGTTTCCAAGTATTAAGAAATTGTTGCGACTTGTAGAAATTAAAGGCATCCATTTTGTGATTGACAAATAGTTCAACATTTGCTCAATTTTTTTCGACGTCTGGACGAATTTGGTCAAATAAACAGGATAAAAGCATTTTTTTTTAAGCCGATCACATTCAAATAGGCTTTTAGTCCAAAGGCAACACCAATTTGAAAAAAATTGATGTTCAGTGTATAACCAGGTATTTAATTAGCATCGAGTGTTTGTGATTCATACTTGTGGCTCTCATCAGACAGTTTCTTGATGACTTGTCCCAAGGTGAAGAGACTGCGATTGATATTGCATCCCTCTTTGAAACGGGTCCCTGAATTAAAACAAGCAGCAAAGGACCAGCATTTAAGTAATAATAGTACTAGACTGAACACACTAATAATTACTCACACTAACAAGACCTCAGCTTACCCTCGGCTCCAGTCTGACTCGCCCGTTCAGCCCCAGCGAGATCCACCAAGTTCTAGTGAAGGGTGGGGGGATTAAAGAGAATTAAAATAGAGGCAAATCCTTGTTGGATAGCAAGAAATGACAAACATGTGTTTCCAGATAATCAAGACTATATGAAATTAGGAAAAGGGAGAAGCTTTGAAATCAGCGCACCAAATGGGACACTATGATGGCGCCGTCAGCATTTTCACCAGACGCTGGCTCACTTCTCTCCCTGCTCTCCAAGATCTGAAAACAAACGTGTGTAAGCTTACTTCGAGCAAGACAAAAAAACAAAAAAAAACAAATTAACAATACACGTTCAACAGATGGCTCACCATGCGGAAAATGGCGTGAGAGCGACTGCTCCTCTCGTTCATTTTTGTCTTCCCACAATGTCGGTTTTCTACGAGAAGAAAATGAATAAAAGGATTGCAAGGATGGACCAGAAGAGCGACAAAATTTAGGCTGATTATATACCACAGAGCTGGTGAACTCTTCAGGTCCATAAGTATTTGGACAGTGACCGTTTGCGTCAATAGGCCTCTGTTCACCATCACAGTGGATTTGAAACAAGTGTAGACTTTCAGCTTCAATACAAGGGGTTAAACATATCTTGCATTAACTGTTTAGGAATTACAACCTTTATAAAAAAAAAAAAAAAAAAGAACCCTCCATTTTCACAGGCTCAAAAGTATTTGGACAACGGCTTATCAGTCAGTTGTCCAATTACTTTTGAGCCTGTGAACATGAACAGACTATGTATTTACATGTTTAAGAAAAATAGTGGGAAGCAATATTAAAAAACGGTCACTGTCCAAATACTTATGGATCTGGCCGCGTGCATGTATATTTTTAAACATAAAACAATCCAAACTCTATTGTAAATTACACTACGGTGGACGTTCCACATAAATGTATTTCTTGGGTGTTTCATAAAATGAAATGTAAATCAACATAAAATGCCTGACACTGTTGTACGTTGCAGTTAATAAAAAAAAAAAAAAAAGCATATATATTTTTAAATCGTTGGCAAATTGCTGATGTATAAAGGGGCATAAAACACCTCAGGACATGCTGTTATCAGAAATAAACCATCTTCGAGTAGATTAGAGTAACTCTGCTTCGCACCAGGCCGTATCACACCACCCCACTGTGGATTTCTGAGCTAAAGCAGCATGCGCTGTTCTGTTTGATTCCTTACTTAGGTTGATAAAACAAATAAACCACTTTACTTTCTCCTTTCCGGATCCAGGCCAGCGCTTGTTCCGGATACCTCACCAGCTCTTCCGTCAAATCAGCCACGTAGACGTTTTTCTACCAGTGT
Source organism: Ictalurus punctatus (assembly GCF_001660625.3). Classification (NCBI taxonomy): domain Eukaryota; kingdom Metazoa; phylum Chordata; class Actinopteri; order Siluriformes; family Ictaluridae; genus Ictalurus; species Ictalurus punctatus. The sequence continues at coordinate 7,902,199 of NC_030441.2, forward strand.
GATAAACATTCACCATCAGATGCTGCACATTCAAAAACGAATAATAAATAATTTTTTTAAAAAAAATAACACTTACGTAGTTGCCTTCGCGGATTTCCAGCGGTTTTCTTTTCCAGCTGTCGCACAGGAGGTCTGTGACTGTTTCATTGTAAATTTCCATGTAGCTCACACGCAGAAGAAACTCTTTATTTGGACACTGGGAAGATCGACAACATGACATGGTGGGGATTTAAATCTACTCCGCTGAAAAGGCTCAGATCGGTTATATTATACAAAATCAGTCGTGTGCTGCGAGACAAAAATCGTACGTTTTTGATGGTATGAAACACGTCGGCCATGGCGAGAGGGATCACGCCAGGGTTGTGCTCACTGCCCATCATTGTAAAAGTCTTTCCAGAGGAAGTCTGTCCATATGCAAATATAGTTCCTGAAGAGTAAAGGGTACATCAGTCAAACTACACACTCAATATACAATGCATATATATTACATACTCCATGGTTTAGCGGTCAGAATTACCATTGTATCCTTCTACAGTGGACACCACCAGGGGTTTGGCGATTTCGTTATACAGCTGATTGGTGGACTCTTCTGCATTAAAAACCCTGTCTGCAGATCGAAATAAATAAATAAGTCACACAAGATATCCACTGTAACGTTTATGATTTCAACCTTACGCTCGTTACTTACCAAAGTTGAAACTTTTGGTCATGTTGCCGTCATCGTCGATCTGATGTATCGCCTGTTTATCGGTCTTCCAGTACAACGGTAACGGCTCTGCGTTATCCGCCTCCTCGCTAGGATTTAAAACAGCAGCACTTTATATTATGACTCGGTGATGAGCGACAAGAGCTGAAAATGTATCGAATGTTAGGAACATTACTATGGAAGTCCCAAAATGCCATGAGTTTTAATTATTATTGTTATTATTATTATTATTAGCCATTATCTTGATCTCACAACTTCTTTTTCATGTGATGTAGAAATTCACGAGCACGGATGAGTGCATCTGTATTTATTTTACATTTACGGCACTTATCCAGAGTGACTTGCGTTTCTCTTATTAATCCACCGGAGCAGTTGAGGATTAAGGGCCCTGTCCAAGGGCCCAGCGGAGGCAACTTGGCGGTGATGGGATTTTAACCACCAAGCTACCGCTACCACCATTTTAGACGAAACAGACGTACGTTTGTCAGCGCTAGACACTTTCCAAATCATCGTCCATCACTTGAGAAGGCGAACGAGTAATTTGAAACTCCTTCATGGACAGTACAGTAATCCTGAATGGGTCGTCAGTTACATCGCGGGAATCTCCAGAGACAGGATGTAATACTGCAGAATCACGACAAATCACCAAATATGTGACAGTGTGCTACTGCGATGTAAAGTTAGTATGCTACTGCAATATGATCTCAGATCTAGTGATACCTAGGCATGGGCGATATCTTCTCGTTTGCGATACACCGGTAGAAATTCTCCCCACAGAATGGGTCTTCCCGTGATAACGATGAAGCCTAGTCGATGATGTATTTGTGTGCGACCCATTCTCAGCTCACGTGCAGAGCGAAATCGAGTACGGCGGAAGGCGGACGTGAAGCCGAGGAGGAGTTCATCACTAAACGAGGAGCTACTGCACCTCAACAATCTGGATCTGGTTTGCTTTCAGAAAATCAGGTTTACTTTTAGATCAGTGTTTGTGTTTCTGAGGATCTCAAGATCACAACCATCACTTGTAGATAAAAACAGTGGCGAACGGTTCTGTATTCATATCGTCACGGATATCGGTATCGCAATAAACACCACAAAATATCGTGATATAGTTTTAAGTCCATATCGCCCAGCCCTAGTGATACCTTTGGCCATCACTAGAATAATTTATTCTTTTTTTTTCTAAAAGAGCTTTTGTTATCTCGAGATGGAAAAGAAAAAAAAACACGTTGTGATCATGAGATACGAGAAACATATAACACTTCCATACAGTACGATTTATTTCACTTCAGTCAACTGCACTTATTTTTATTTTTAAACACAGTTTCACATTATCCCCTCTCAGCCATCCAGGTGGTCTCGGATCAGTGACTCGGCACCTTTTGTGAAGACAACCTGTGAACTCCGACACCTCAACCTTATAAGCAAAGCGTACTCGGATCAGCTCTAGAGACGGTCTCGGTACGGTTCTTCCACTTACTGTGAATAAACACTCGGTCAATCAGGGCACAGGAAATCTACAGTGCACTCGCACAACTTGATTTGTGCACATTATGTTCCAGACTTATTACTGAAATGCTTTCATTATGGGGTATAGAGCGATGTCAAAAACACTAAAAAGCATTTTCGCATAATGATGTGAAAATCTGAATGCACTGAAGAAAAGGCTGTCTGGGGGGGGGGGGGGGGGGGGGTTGGGGTGATCAGGAACATGACAGACTCACACAGACTAATAAACACATTGTGGCACTAGCAGTGATGCTGGGGGGTTTAAGTAAGTAGGCAGTAGTAAGAACAACACTTCCTGGACCTTACTACTGTATTATAAAGCAGTGTAGGAAAGTATGAGAGCCACAAATAAGTCAAGGGCACAAAAACAGGAGCTGGTTTCCATGCTTTAGCAACACAATCATCATGTAAAATAAAATTAAAGCATTTTACACCAGCTGATCCATGTGACTCCAGTGTGATTCATTTTAAAAGCACTTTATATGTGAAAAACAGGTCTACCCAACATTACTTATTAACATACCGCTACCGGAGAAAGACAATAAAGATAACAACACGACTAGCATCTAAAACTAGCATAATAACTGTGCATTAGTAAACAGCCAAGAAAACCATGAGGACTAATACACACTGAATCCACTTAATTACCTGCTAAAAACTACTCCGTATAGCACCGGAAGTGTTTCTCTTACCGTTTTATAAAGGGTCGAACCCTAACGCAAACTTTAACAGCAGACTCGTCGGTCATTTTCGCCTCATAACCGTCCGGCGCTTTCACTGAAATCAACTAAACACCCGAATTAACCGACTGCTGCAGAACGCTGTAGACTGAAAGAAATTTAAAATTTTGAAACGAATTTTGATTGGACGACGTCACGGGCCTCCGTCCAATCACAAGGCAGCAACAATGACGTGTGCAACAAGGGCGAGAGATTAAACCTTAAAAAAAGTCTCGTTTCTCGACCATTAAAGTGTCACAGTGAGATTTATTTCTTTCTTAAAACATTAAATAAAACAATGAAACACTTTTGTACGAAAACCCAAAGAGGCCATGCGTTATTATAATACATATATATTTTTTCTTTCTCGTTTTCTCGTGACGTCATTTTTCTGTGTACTGGACACAACAGTTTGTTTCTGGTCAGTCCATCTCCACCTCAAGTGGTCTAACAAGGGGTTCCCAAACTTTTCCAGGGCGATGGCCCCCCAAATGGCATTAACATTCAACCGAGGCCCCCCTTTTGCAAGATGTCTTTAAAACACATTAAAAATACAGACTTCTGAATATATCCCCCCTTTTTATTAATAATTACATCTTACACCATTATATTACATTACATTAGGAATTGATTATGTGTGTGTGTGTGTGTGTGTGTGTTTGTCTGAGAGTGAGAATTTATTTTTCACACCAAATTGTTGAGACCCCCGGGCGCCCCCTGGCGGCCCTCAGTTTGAAAACCACTGCGCTAGCTTTTTTTTAAGAATTCTCCTGCTCACTCTCATTGGTCCTTTTCACCAGAAGTGAACAACCAATCAGATCGCGTTTCGGAATTGCGTAGCCCATAGGACCTAGTTGAACGCACGTCTTTGATGACCAGTCCTCAATCCTACGTATGTCGTAGTCGCCCGCGCAAAGTGCGATTCAAATGTTCGAGAATATTTACCACGTGATCTTTTGCGAAGTCTACAACTCCGAGGGCCGAACAGACACAAAGTGAATTAGTTTTGACGAGTGTGGAGAAGGCGAGTTGTGTGTGTTTTTTTTTAAATTTAATATAACATAAACATTCAATTTAATCTAATTAAACATAAACATTGAACCTAAACGGAAAGCTGAATGTATTGTATGATATTTTACAGCTTATGAAAATATTTCACCATGAAAGCCGAGGTGTCCACAGCTGTGAACTTTATTACCACGTTACTGAGAAGAACAGGACTTCTGTCTGAAGAACAACTCCAACACTTCAGCCATTCTCTGGAAAAGGCTTTAGGAGGTGACATTTAGTCTTTGTTCAATCCACTTAACTGGTTTATTTTTCACTTTCACTGAAATGGACTAGTTACATCCTGGTTCAAGGATGAGTCTCAGATGAACAATGTACTGTACACTGTACAGTGATTTCCCTTGCTATGAAATCAAAGGGAAAAGCTGATCAATTAAAGTATAATTAGTCTTTATTAGTCACATGTACATTACAGCACAGTGAAATCATTTTTTCTTCACATATCCCCTGCGATGTTAGGAGGTTGGGATCAGAGAGGGTTAAGGGTTTTGCTCAAGGGCCCAACAGTGGCAGCTTGGCAGTGCTGGGGCTTGAACCCCCGAACTGAAACCCTGATCAGTTACCCAGAGCCTGGCAGTGCTGGGGCTTGAACCCCCGACCTTATGATCAGTAACCCAGAGCCTGGCAGTGCTTGGGCTTGAACCCCCGACCTTACGATCAGTAACGCAGAGCCTGGCAATGCTTGGGTTTGAACCCCCGAACCGAACCCCTGGGCAGTAACTCCGAGCCACCACAGACATTTAATTTACATCATCCAGCATTAGGCATATGTGTCTAATGTGTGGCTTAAAAATGTTAGAAAAATCGGGGCAGTATAAACCTGTCGCATACTAAAAAAATGTAAATAATTCTTTGGTTGTGAGTTGAGGTGGGCGTAATGTGAAACGCTCACCGATGGCTGATTTAGTGCCAAGTTCTGGCAGTGTCAACATTTAAAAAAAAACAATCTTCTTTAAGTTAAATTCTCATATGTAAACAATGCTCATCTATAACCCACCAAGAGAAAAATCGTGGGATAGGCTGCATATCTGTCATTAGAGGATGTTCATTATATTATCTGACATGAAGAGCATACAGTATATTGTTGCACAGTTTGTTATAGAATTTGGCAAAGATTTTGGGATCGTCATACAGTGGACAAATCTTAAAATACTGCTGAAATCGAACCGTGCAAAACAGGCTTTAGAGTTTTTAGTCCCTGTGAAGTGCCTTGAGAGACGCAGCGTTATTCGATGTGTTGACGTAATAGCCAGTGAAACAGGAAGTTAGGGTGGGACATGTCGAGTGGCTCCTCCCCCTTTTAAAATAGCCAATAGTGTTTAGATTACCTCACAGCCCGGGCTAAAACACACTGTGTGATTTTTAATATTCCTTTGCGACTGTTGCTTGTCAGACTGTACGAACACGATCCCCGCTGTAAGCCATGTCACACTGTAGGATTTCGGTTGTCATTAATGTCGGACTGTACGACAGTCAAGATGCGAAAAACGGACGCACTCACGTGAGAAGACTCATACGAAGGAGGAGAAGCCACACTACAAGACTGTGCCTCAGATCTTCCGACACTGGTAGAATTTAACCGGAGGGAAAAATTTGATCACAGCGGCCGTTAATTGTCTGTCAGGGAACGCGTCAAACTAGCGATCAGTGCCTACAGATTTTGGCCTAGGATTATAGGAATCTTTTAGGATTCTCCAAAATTTGTCTCAGACGACCAAATCGTGGCCAAAATCGTACCGTGTGAACCCGGATTAATACGTACTTGAGAGATAGTACTATGGATGCGAGCCTGAGCAATAACGACGTGCTGGATTCACTTGTGCAGGATTCAAGCTGTTTCCTTCTTAACCAGTGTACACTTCGAAAACGAATAGAAGGCGGGTGTTTGAACAGCCAAAGACACAGCCCAACAACGGCAACTTCGGCACGGTGTTTATAATGTTGGGGGCGGGGCACTTCAGATTCTTGACAGCATTTGTTTGGACAGAGAAGCCGAAGTGCAGGGCGATGTCATCAAAATTGTCGATTCGTATTGGTGCTAGAGAGACTGTACATGTTAAATGCATACATCTTCTAAATGCGAATTTTGTCATTGTTTTGGAGCACATTAGCTTGTAGATAACCTGAAGCCCAACATATTCATACTAACAGCCACAAAACTTCAATTTCGATTTCATGCGGGCTTCGTCTCAGCAGCGCTAGTATGACCCAAAAAATGCTGCCTTTCTTGAGAGCCTCCTCCCAAGTGAATGGTAGTAATGATATTTTAACAGCAAATCTATTCTTAAAACAATATGCAAGTTGCACAGAGTTTTTAAAAGTTGTTTTTTTTCTTTGATTTTAGAGCATTATGAGGACCACTGGTTTCCTGACGCACCGTTTAGAGGTTCGGGATATCGCTGTATCCGGATCAATCACAAGATGGACCCGCTAGTAGGGAAGGCCGCTTACACCGTCGGCCTCAGCAGGAAGCAGCTTTTATCCCTCTTACCCTGCCAGCTTACGATGTGGGTCGACCCCTACGAAGTGTCCTATCGTATAGGGGAGGACGGGTCCATTGGTGTACTGTATGAGTCCACACCACCCCCGGAGACTCATCTGAACTCTGTGGACAGCTGCAAAGAGAAACTGAGACTGGGTCACTCGAGGACTGTGATTTCCAGCTAATGACTCTTTTGTTTTATACTTCTTTTTTTTTTTTTTAATGATTTTTGTAAATCGGATATATTTGGATTCAATAATGATTTTAATGCCTTTACAATTTTGTAATTTTTTTTATACATTTCAATTATAGATGATGCTTTAGTTTTTTTTCATAGTGTTACATATTATGCAAATGAAATATAAAATATACTACATATACAGTAAGTACACGCTTTAGGTGTAACTGTAGCCCATTCGTTGCTATACACAATTTCTAACCCCTCTTTACCACATTCATCAGTGGGAACGGTCCATCATAGGACCACAGTGAGCCATGAGAGAACATGGTATCTTTGGTTTGAACCCACTCTTTGTTCAAGTGATCAAAAATATCCGAACAGGTGATTGACAGGTGTGTCTTGTTGCCCAGGTGTGCCCTGTTAGATTGATTCTTTAACAATAACTCTGAATGTCTACTCTTTGAGACCTTGGTTTCAGCTGTGAAGACTGTATTTGTTGTTTAAAAAGTATAAACCGACATGAAGACATTTAAACACCGACTCCTATTTTCATTGTCATCACAATTCTTTGCTTCCTTAAATTAATTAAACATAACTGACTGTGATAAGCCTTAGTAAGCTTGACTGTGGTGTAAAACCTCAGGTTCCCCAGTTGTGTGTTTTGTTACTGGTTTGAAATAGTCAGTTATTCATTTATTCAGACTGTAATCGTGTTTGTATTAATTATATGAAAATTCATGTTACTAAACAGCAGTGTTATTTTGACTCAAAGATGTACATGATTGTGGATAATAATGTGTTTTCTCAATATTTAATAAACGTGCAGTACAGTAAAAATAGTTTATTCCTAATTAGTTGAGAAATTATGAAAAATAATCTTCGTTTCAAAGTATCGTGATTAATATTTAATGCATTATTTTATAACATACACATGCCCTAATTCAGCCGAGCATTCTGATAGGTTCTTCCCTTTTAATGAAATGAGAGTGACCGGGATACGCTAGCTCAGGGGTTCCCAAACTTTTCCAGGGCGAGGCCCCCCAAATGGCATTAACATTTAACCGAGGCCTCCCTTTTGCAAGATGTCTTTAAAACACATTAAAAATACAGACTTCTGAATATACCCCCCCCCCCCTTTTTTTTATTATTAATAATCACATATTTACATTACATTAGGAATTGATTGTGTGTGTGTGTGTGGTCTGAGAGTGAGAATTTATTTTTCACACCAAATTGTTGAGGCCCCCCACTTTCGCCCCCTGGCGGCCCCCACTTTGAAAACCACTGGTCTAACAATTGCAAATATGGTTGCTTGGACCGTTTTTAATTTCCCTCTTTATTTGAGTGATTAACTCTATGTATTGGCATTGCAAAAGCAACATTTTTAAAATGTTATTTTCTTTTTATAAAAGGTTTTACGGAAACATCAATATCTTGGCTCAGGATGGGCCATATAACTGCTTGGAACAAAAACTGATCCCTAGAGAACATATATAAACATTTTGCACATTCTTGCTCCTCAGACTTAAAACTTAAGTCCAAATGTAACGCTCAGGATTGCTCACAGTTCCACCTTTAGGGCCAATTTATAATGGAAAGGGTTCAAGTCTTACTTTTTTTAGGGGGTGCCCAGGTAAGTATAGTGTGCATGCAGAACATTTCAGGTTTGAGACTTATTTTTTGTATTAAATTTATTTTTACTTTTTTTAATTCCCCTCAGTTTCTGGTTGAATATCTCAGGTGAGAGACGGGATACGAACCTGAAATTTTCACGGAAATAATTCCTCTATAGTAGCATTCTGCTGTAAAAAATTTAGCGTGAGATTCCACTGGTTACAGAGTTAGGGCTAGTAGAAATCTGGAGAAAAGCCTACTTTATTCTTGCATTTTGAGAAATGAACAGATGTAATATAAGCATAACAAATCATTAAAATGATCAGTATTTTACAGTAATTATGTTTGAGTGTTTATGATATAATAGCTTATCATTGTCAGTGAGGTCTAAAATATTACTACATTTGATATTGTGACAACAGTGAAGCATGATCGATCACAGGGTTCTCCAACTCTGCAGAGTTTAGCTCCAACCTCCAAACTCACCTGCCTGTAGCTTTCTAGTAATCCTGAAGACCTTGGTTAGTTTGTTCAGGTGTGTTTGATTAGGATGGATGGAGGTAAACTCTGCAGGACAGTGGACCTCGAGGGTTCAGATTTGAAGAACCCTGATCCATCATGTTGGTACAGGTGTACAGTTGGTATGTGTGAATAAATTTTATCCAAATGTGGAATTACAAATGAACAGCGCCATAAACAGAGCTGTGGTGGTGTTTCTCCTGTGATAAAAGCAGTAAAGTGTCTACAGCTCAGAAGTCACTTACTATTTTTATCACAGATAAAACACCACCACAGCTCTGTTTATGACACTGTTCATTTGTAAAACCCCTAACTGAACTGGGTAATTCCACATTTGTGAATAAAATCTATTCACACATACCAACTGTACACCTGTACCAACATGATACAGGTAACTAATCCAGGACTAGCAATACTAATACATATAAGAAACTAATACAATGTAAGGGTGCAGTGAAAGTGTGTAATTCTTTAAAGGCCTACATGTTTTTCAGTTATTAATGTTTGAATTAAAGCATTTCATTCTAGTGACCAGTCAGATAGGTTAATATCTATAAGGACTCAATGTTAAACAAGACTTTGATGATGGTGGATTTCCACTACTGTTCTAAAATAAACATGGACCCATGGGTGCCCCCCAGTCCTCAGTTTGAAAAACACTGGCCTAAACAATTTTCTTTCTTTTTAATTTTTTTTTATTTTTAAATTTGTACTGAAGGTCTTTTGAATAGGCCAAGTGTTTTGGAGGGTATTTACACCTTCTATTTTTCTAAAAACAGCCTTACAACTATTGTCTACAGCAGTGGACACTATGCCCGGTGGGTCACTAACTAAAAGTATCTAAGGTGTAAATATGAAATTGTTATTTTCGGTGTATTTTTGGTGCAAATTGTTATTTTAAAATGTTATTACTAATAGTATGGTTAACCTTATTATTGTGTTATTACATTAGCATGCCGTAGTATATTTACGTATCAATATAAATATATTTGAATGAAATATATCCACAAAATCAGCACGTTTCTGTCAAAATATTTATTTGAATAAATGTGATACCTACTTCATAATTCAAAAATGGTTATTCATTATAATATTGTTTGCACAATCAACATTCATTCACAGCTTTGTACACAAAAGGATGGTCTAAGTGGGCTGAAATAAGCTTATCTGGGCATGATCACTCAGCAAACCATAATAAAACTCTATGAAAAGCACAAGCATTTCCTGTATAATTAGTCATCAGCTGTTCTCTCTTTTTTTTTTTTTTTTTTTTTTTAATTTTATTATTCCTCATTATCCAAAACCTCATCCATGATATTTTTCTGCTGGATTTAGAAAAGCCCTACTATACCCTTAGATATCTGTGTCGTAAACCATTACAAGAGATGAAATGAATTCACTAAGATTGATATCTTCATGCCCTTCTCAGCTTTGACGCAATATGTAAATTAGGATAGTCATAATAAACACAGAAAATACAGCAATGCAATGACAATCCATACATTCAATAAAAGTTACTTCTTTTACCCCTTAAACTCCTAACTGTGGTACCTTTGAATGAGGAAATCGAGCTAGATAATCACGCGCTGTTATTGGAGAATGATCAATCAACTTCAGGGATGCGTCATCTCCGCTTCGTATCGGGCCACATCGCGCCATATAACAGCACATCCTGAAGTGTGTTTTTTTTTAAAGAATTCTCCTGCTCACTCTCATTGGTCCTTTTCACCAGAAGTGAACAACCAATCAGATCGCGTTTCGGAATTGCGTAGCCCATAGGACCTAGTTGAACGCACGTCTTTGATGACCAGTCCTCAATCCTACGGATGTCGTAGTCGCCCGCGCAAAGTGCGATTCAAATGTTCGAGAATATTTACCACGTGACCTTTTGCGACGTCTACAACTCCGAGGGCCGAACAGACACAACGTGAATTAGTTTTGACGAGTGTGGAGAAGGCGAGTTGTGTGTGTTTTTTTTTAAATTTAATATAACGTAAACATTCAATTTAATCTAATTAAACATAAACATTTAACCTAAACGGAAAGTTGAATGTATTGTATGATATTTTACAGCTTATGAAAATATTTCACCATGAAAGCCGAGGTGTCCACAGCTGTGAACTTTATTACCACGTTACTGAGAAGAACAGGACTTCTGTCTGAAGAACAACTCCAACACTTCAGCCATTCTCTGGAAAAGGCTTTAGGAGGTGACATTTAGTCTTTGTTCAATCCACTTAACTGGTTTATTTTTCACTTTCACTGAAATGGACTAGTTACATCCTGGTTCAAGGATGAGTCTCAGATGAACAATGTACTGTACACTGTACAGTGATTTCCCTTGCTATGAAATCAAAGGGAAAAGCTGATCAATTAAAGTATAATTAGTCTTTATTAGTCACATGTACATTACAGCACAGTGAAATCATTTTTTTCTTCACATATCCCCTGCGATGTTAGGAGGTTGGGATCAGAGAGGGTTAAAGGTTTTGCTCAAGGGCCCAACAGTGGCAGCTTGGCAGCGCTGGGGCTTGAACCCCCGAAATGAAACCCTGATCAGTTACCCAGAGCCTGGCAGTGCTGGGGCTTGAACCCCCGACCTTACGATCAGTAACCCAGAGCCTGGCAACGCTTGGGTTTGAAACCCCGAACCGAACCCCTGGGCAGTAACTCCGAGCCACCACAGACATTTAATTTACATCATCCAGCATTAGGCATATGTGTCTAATGTGTGGCTTAAAAATGTTAGAAAAATCGGGGCAGTATAAACCTGTCGCATACTAAAAAAATGTAAATAATTCTTTGGTTGTGAGTTGAGGTGGGCGTAATGTGAAACGCTCACCGATGGCTGATTTAGTGCCAAGTTCTGGCAGTGTCAACATTTAAAAAAAAAACAATCTTCTTTAAGTTAAATTCTCATATGTAAACGATGCTCATCTATAACCCACCAAGAGAAAAATCGTGGGATAGGCTGCATATCTGTCATTAGAGGATGTTCATTATATAATCTGACATGAACAGCATACAGTATATTGTTGCACAGTTTGTTATAGAATTTGGCAAAGATTTTGGGATCGTCATACAGTGGACAAATCTTAAAATACTGCTGAAATCGAACCGTGCAAAACAGGCTTTAGAGTTTTTAGTCCCTGTGAAGTGCCTTGAGAGACGCAGCGTTATTCGATGTGTTGACGTAATAGCCAGTGAAACAGGAAGTTAGGGTGGGACATATATCGAGTGGCTCCTCCCCCTTTTAAAATAGCCAATAGTGTTTAGATTACCTCACAGTCCGGGCTAAAGCACACTGTGTGATTTTTAATATTCCTTTGCGACTGTTGCTTGTCAGACTGTACGAACACGATCCCCGCTGTAAGCCATGTCACACTGTAGGATTTCGGTTGTCATAAATGTGTACGACAGTCAAGATGCGAAAAACGGACGCACTCACGTGAGAAGACTCGTACGGAGGAGGAGAAGCCACACTACAAGACTGTGCCTCAGATCTTCCGACACTGGCAGAATTTAACCGGAGGGAAAAATTTGATCACAGCGGCCGTTAATTGTCTGTCAGGGAACGCGTCAAACTAGCGATCAGTGCCTACAGATTTTGGCCTAGGATTATAGGAATCTTTTAGGATTCTCCAAAATTTGTCTCAGACGACCAAATCGTGGCCAAAATCGTACCGTGTGAACCCGGATTAATACGTACTTGAGAGTTAGTACTATGGATGCGAGCCTGAGCAATAACGACGTGCTGGATTCACTTGTGCAGGATTCAAGCTGTTTCCTTCTTAACCAGTGTACACTTCGAAAACGAATAGAAGGCGGGTGTTTGAACAGCCAAAGACACAGCCCAACAACGGCAACTTCGGCACGGTGTTTATAATGTTGGGGGCGGGGCACTTCAGATTCTTGACAGCATTTGTTTGGACAGAGAAGCCGAAGTGCAGGGCGATGTCATCAAAATTGTCGATTCGTATTGGTGCTAGAGAGACTGTACATGTTAAATGCATACATCTTCTAAATGCGAATTTTGTCATTGTTTTGGAGCACATTAGCTTGTAGATAACCTGAAGCCCAACATATTCATACTAACAGCCACAAAACTTCAATTTCGATTTCCTGCGGGCTTCGTCTCAGCAGCGCTAGTATGACCCAAAAAATGCTGCCTTTCTTGAGAGCCTCCTCCCAAGTGAATGGTAGTAATGATATTTTAACAGCAAATCTATTCTTAAAACAATATGCAAGTTGCACAGAGTTTTTAAAAGTTGTTTTTTTTCTTTGATTTTAGAGCATTATGAGGACCACTGGTTTCCTGACGCACCGTTTAGAGGTTCGGGATATCGCTGTATCCGGATCAATCACAAGATGGACCCGCTAGTAGGGAAGGCCGCTTACACCGTCGGCCTCAGCAGGAAGCAGCTTTTATCCCTCTTACCCTGCCAGCTCACGATGTGGGTCGACCCCTACGAAGTGTCCTATCGTATAGGGGAGGACGGGTCCATTGGTGTACTGTAGGTGTCCACACCACCCCCGGAGACTCATCCGAACTCTGTGGACAGCTGCAAAGAGAAACTGAGACTGGGTCACTCGAGGACTGTGATTTCCAGCTAATGACTCTTTTGTTTTATACTTCTTTTTTTTTTTAAATGATTTTTGTAAATTGGATATATTTGGATTCAATAATGATTTTAATGCCTTTACAATTTTGTAATTTTTTTTATACATTTCAATTATAGATGATGCTTCATTTTTTTTTCATAGTGTTACATATTATGCAAATGAAATATAAAATATACTACATATACAGTAAGTACACGCTTTAGGTGTAACTGTAGCCCATTCGTTGCTATGCACAATTTCTAACCCCTCTTTACCACATTCATCAGTGGGAACGGTCCATCATAGGACCAGAGTGAGCCATGAGAGAACATGGTATCTTTGGTTTGAACCCACTCTTTGTTCAAGTGATCAAAAATATCCGAACAGGTGATTGACAGGTGTGTCTTGTTGCCCAGGTGTGCCCTGTTAGATTGATTCTTTAACAATAACTCTGAATGTCTATTCTTTGAGACCTTGGTTTCAGCTGTGAAGACTGTATTTGTTGTTTAAAAAGTATAAACCGACATGAAGACATTTAAACACCGACTCCTATTTTCATTGTCATCACAATTCTTTGCTTCCTTAAATTAATTAAACATAACTGACTGTGATAAGCCTTAGTAAGCTTGACTGTGGTGTAAAACCTCAGGTTCCCCAGTTGTGTGTTTTGTTACTGGTTTGAAATAGTCAGTTATTCATTTATTCAGACTGTAATCGTGTTTGTATTAATTATATGAAAATTCATGTTACTAAACAGCAGTGTTATTTTGACTCAAAGATGTACATGATTGTGGATAATAATGTGTTTTCTCAATATTTAATAAACGTGCAGTACAGTAAAAATAGTTTATTCCTAATTAGTTGAGAAATGATGAAAAATAATCTTCGTTTCAAAGTATCGTGATTAATATTTAATGCATTATTTTATAACATACACACGTCCTAATTCAGCCGAGCATTCTGATAGGTTCTTCCCTTTTAATGAAATGAGAGTGACCGGGATACGCTAGCTCAGGGGTTCCCAAACTTTTCCAGGGCGACCCCCCCCAAATGGCATTAACATTTAACCGAGGCCTCCCTTTTGCAAGATGTCTTTAAAACACATTAAAAATACAGACTTCTGAATATACCCCCCCCCCTTTTTATTATTAATAATCACATATTTACATTACATTAGGAATTGATTGTGTGTGTGTGTGTGTGTGTGTGTGTGTATGTGTGTGTGTGTGCGTGTGTGTGGTCGTCTGAGAGTGAGAATTTATTTTTCACACCAAATTGTTGAGGCCCCCCACTTGCGCCCCCTGGCGGCCCCCACTTTGAAAACCACTGGTCTAACAATTGCAAAGATGGTTGCTTGGACCGTTTTTAATTTCCCTCTTTATTTGAGTGATTAACTCTATGTATTGGCATTGCAAAAGCAACATTTTTAAAATGTTATTTTCTTTAAGTTTTATAAAAGGTTTTACGGAAACATCAATATCTTGGCTCAGGATGGGCCATATAACTGCTTGGAACAAAAACTGATCTCTAGAGAACATATATAAACATTTTGCACATTCTTGCTCCTCAGACTTAAAACTTAAGTCCAAATGTAATGCTCAGGATTGCTCACAGTTCCACCTTTAGGGCCAATTTATAATGGAAAGGGTTCAAGTCTTACTTTTTTTAGGGGGTGCCCAGGTAAGTATAGTGTGCATGCAGAACATTTCAGGTTTGAGACTTATTTTTTGTATTAAATTTATTTTTACTTTTTTTAATTCCCCTCAGTTTCTGGTTGAATATCTCAGGTGAGAGACCAGATACGAACCTGAAATTTTCACGGAAATAATTCCTCTATAGTAGCATTCTGCTGTAAAAAATTTAGCGTGAGATTCCACTGGTTACAGAGTTAGGGCTAGTAGAAATCTGGAGAAAAGCCTACTTTATTCTTGCATTTTGAGAAATGAACAGATGTAATATAAGCATAACAAATCATTAAAATGATCAGTATTTTACAGTAATTATGTTTGAGTGTTTATGATATAATAGCTTATCATTGTCAGTGAGGTCTAAAATATTACTACATTTGATATTGTGACAACAGTGAAGCATGATCGATCACAGGGTTCTCCAACTCTGCAGAGTTTAGCTCCAACCTCCAAACTCACCTGCCTGTAGCTTTCTAGTAATCCTGAAGACCTTGGTTAGTTTGTTCAGGTGTGTTTGATTAGGATGGATGGAGGTAAACTCTGCAGGACAGTGGACCTCGAGGGTTCAGATTTGAAGAACCCTGATCCATCATGTTGGTACAGGTGTACAGTTGGTATGTGTGAATAAATTTTATCCAAATGTGGAATTACAAATGAACAGCGCCATAAACAGAGCTGTGGTGGTGTTTCTCCTGTGATAAAAGCAGTAAAGTGTCTACAGCTCAGAAGTCACTTACTATTTTTATCACAGATAAAACACCACCACAGCTCTGTTTATGACACTGTTCATTTGTAAAACCCCTAACTGAACTGGGTAATTCCACATTTGTGAATAAAATCTATTCACACATACCAACTGTACACCTGTACCAACATGATACAGGTAACTAATCCAGGACTAGCAATACTAATACATATAAGAAACTAATACAATGTAAGGGTGCAGTGAAAGTGTGTAATTCTTTAAAGGCCTACATGTTTTTCAGTTATTAATGTTTGAATTAAAGCATTTCATTCTAGTGACCAGTCAGATAGGTTAATATCTATAAGGACTCAATGTTAAACAAGACTTTGATGATGGTGGATTTCCACTACTGTTCTAAAATAAACATGGACCCATGGGTGCCCCCCAGTCCTCAGTTTGAAAAACACTGGCCTAAACAATTTTCTTTCTTTTTAATTTTTTTTTATTTTTAAATTTGTACTGAAGGTCTTTTGAATAGGCCAAGTGTTTTGGAGGGTATTTACACCTTCTATTTTTCTAAAAACAGCCTTACAACTATTGTCTACAGCAGTGGACACTATGCCCGGTGGGTCACTAACTAAAAGTATCTAAGGTGTAAATATGAAATTGTTATTTTCGGTGTATTTTTGGTGCAAATTGTTATTTTAAAATGTTATTACTAATAGTATGGTTAACCTTATTATTGTGTTATTACATTAGCATGCCGTAGTATATTTACGTATCAATATAAATATATTTGAATGAAATATATCCACAAAATCAGCACGTTTCTGTCAAAATATTTATTTGAATAAATGTGATACCTACTTCATAATTCAAAAATGGTTATTCATTATAATATTGTTTGCACAATCAACATTCATTCACAGCTTTGTACACAAAAGGATGGTCTAAGTGGGCTGAAATAAGCTTATCTGGGCATGATCACTCAGCAAACCATAATAAAACTCTATGAAAAGCACAAGCATTTCCTGTATAATTAGTCATCAGCTGTTCTCTCTTTTTTTTTTTTTTTTTTTTTTAATTTTATTATTCCTCATTATCCAAAACCTCATCCATGATATTTTTCTGCTGGATTTAGAAAAGCCCTACTATACCCTTAGATATCTGTGTCGTAAACCATTACAAGAGATGAAATGAATTCACTAAGATTGATATCTTCATGCCCTTCTCAGCTTTGACGCAATATGTAAATTAGGATAGTCATAATAAACACAGAAAATACAGCAATGCAATGACAATCCATACATTCAATAAAAGTTACTTCTTTTACCCCTTAAACTCCTAACTGTGGTACCTTTGAATGAGGAAATCGAGCTAGATAATCACGCGCTGTTATTGGAGAATGATCAATCAACTTCAGGGATGCGTCATCTCCGCTTCGTATCGGGCCACATCGCGCCATATAACAGCACATCCTGAAGTGTGTTTTTTTTTAAAGAATTCTCCTGCTCACTCTCATTGGTCCTTTTCACCAGAAGTGAACAACCAATCAGATCGCGTTTCGGAATTGCGTAGCCCATAGGACCTAGTTGAACGCACGTCTTTGATGACCAGTCCTCAATCCTACGGATGTCGTAGTCGCCCGCGCAAAGTGCGATTCAAATGTTCGAGAATATTTACCACGTGATCTTTTGCGAAGTCTACAACTCCGAGGGCCGAACAGACACAACGTGAATTAGTTTTGACGAGTGTGGAGAAGGCGAGTTGTGTGTGTTTTTTTTTAAATTTAATATAACGTAAACATTCAATTTAATCTAATTAAACATAAACATTTAACCTAAACGGAAAGTTGAATGTATTGTATGATATTTTACAGCTTATGAAAATATTTCACCATGAAAGCCGAGGTGTCCACAGCTGTGAACTTTATTACCACGTTACTGAGAAGAACAGGACTTCTGTCTGAAGAACAACTCCAACACTTCAGCCATTCTCTGGAAAAGGCTTTAGGAGGTGACATTTAGTCTTTGTTCAATCCACTTAACTGGTTTATTTTTCACTTTCACTGAAATGGACTAGTTACATCCTGGTTCAAGGATGAGTCTCAGATGAACAATGTACTGTACACTGTACAGTGATTTCCCTTGCTATGAAATCAAAGGGAAAAGCTGATCAATTAAAGTATAATTAGTCTTTATTAGTCACATGTACATTACAGCACAGTGAAATCATTTTTTTCTTCACATATCCCCTGCGATGTTAGGAGGTTGGGATCAGAGAGGGTTAAAGGTTTTGCTCAAGGGCCCAACAGTGGCAGCTTGGCAGCGCTGGGGCTTGAACCCCCGAAATGAAACCCTGATCAGTTACCCAGAGCCTGGCAGTGCTGGGGCTTGAACCCCCGACCTTACGATCAGTAACCCAGAGCCTGGCAACGCTTGGGTTTGAAACCCCGAACCGAACCCCTGGGCAGTAACTCCGAGCCACCACAGACATTTAATTTACATCATCCAGCATTAGGCATATGTGTCTAATGTGTGGCTTAAAAATGTTAGAAAAATCGGGGCAGTATAAACCTGTCGCATACTAAAAAAATGTAAATAATTCTTTGGTTGTGAGTTGAGGTGGGCGTAATGTGAAACGCTCACCGATGGCTGATTTAGTGCCAAGTTCTGGCAGTGTCAACATTTAAAAAAAACCAATCTTCTTTAAGTTAAATTCTCATATGTAAACGATGCTCATCTATAACCCACCAAGAGAAAAATCGTGGGATAGGCTG
The DNA here is from genome assembly GCF_001660625.3 of Ictalurus punctatus. Lineage (NCBI taxonomy): Eukaryota > Metazoa > Chordata > Actinopteri > Siluriformes > Ictaluridae > Ictalurus > Ictalurus punctatus. The sequence goes on from NC_030441.2 coordinate 7,920,751, forward strand.
CATATCTGTCATTAGAGGATGTTCATTATATTATCTGACATGAAGAGCATACAGTATATTGTTGCACAGTTTGTTATAGAATTTGGCAAAGATTTTGGGATCGTCATACAGTGGACAAATCTTAAAATACTGCTGAAATCGAACCGTGCAAAACAGGCTTTAGAGTTTTTAGTCCCTGTGAAGTGCCTTGAGAGACGCAGCGTTATTCGATGTGTTGACGTAATAGCCAGTGAAACAGGAAGTTAGGGTGGGACATATATCGAGTGGCTCCTCCCCCTTTTAAAATAGCCAATAGTGTTTAGATTACCTCACAGTCCGGGCTAAAGCACACTGTGTGATTTTTAATATTCCTTTGCGACTGTTGCTTGTCAGACTGTACGAACACGATCCCCGCTGTAAGCCATGTCACACTGTAGGATTTCGGTTGTCATAAATGTGTACGACAGTCAAGATGCGAAAAACGGACGCACTCACGTGAGAAGACTCGTACGGAGGAGGAGAAGCCACACTACAAGACTGTGCCTCAGATCTTCCGACACTGGCAGAATTTAACCGGAGGGAAAAATTTGATCACAGCGGCCGTTAATTGTCTGTCAGGGAACGCGTCAAACTAGCGATCAGTGCCTACAGATTTTGGCCTAGGATTATAGGAATCTTTTAGGATTCTCCAAAATTTGTCTCAGACGACCAAATCGTGGCCAAAATCGTACCGTGTGAACCCGGATTAATACGTACTTGAGAGTTAGTACTATGGATGCGAGCCTGAGCAATAACGACGTGCTGGATTCACTTGTGCAGGATTCAAGCTGTTTCCTTCTTAACCAGTGTACACTTCGAAAACGAATAGAAGGCGGGTGTTTGAACAGCCAAAGACACAGCCCAACAACGGCAACTTCGGCACGGTGTTTATAATGTTGGGGGCGGGGCACTTCAGATTCTTGACAGCATTTGTTTGGACAGAGAAGCCGAAGTGCAGGGCGATGTCATCAAAATTGTCGATTCGTATTGGTGCTAGAGAGACTGTACATGTTAAATGCATACATCTTCTAAATGCGAATTTTGTCATTGTTTTGGAGCACATTAGCTTGTAGATAACCTGAAGCCCAACATATTCATACTAACAGCCACAAAACTTCAATTTCGATTTCCTGCGGGCTTCGTCTCAGCAGCGCTAGTATGACCCAAAAAATGCTGCCTTTCTTGAGAGCCTCCTCCCAAGTGAATGGTAGTAATGATATTTTAACAGCAAATCTATTCTTAAAACAATATGCAAGTTGCACAGAGTTTTTAAAAGTTGTTTTTTTTCTTTGATTTTAGAGCATTATGAGGACCACTGGTTTCCTGACGCACCGTTTAGAGGTTCGGGATATCGCTGTATCCGGATCAATCACAAGATGGACCCGCTAGTAGGGAAGGCCGCTTACACCGTCGGCCTCAGCAGGAAGCAGCTTTTATCCCTCTTACCCTGCCAGCTCACGATGTGGGTCGACCCCTACGAAGTGTCCTATCGTATAGGGGAGGACGGGTCCATTGGTGTACTGTAGGTGTCCACACCACCCCCGGAGACTCATCCGAACTCTGTGGACAGCTGCAAAGAGAAACTGAGACTGGGTCACTCGAGGACTGTGATTTCCAGCTAATGACTCTTTTGTTTTATACTTCTTTTTTTTTTTAAATGATTTTTGTAAATTGGATATATTTGGATTCAATAATGATTTTAATGCCTTTACAATTTTGTAATTTTTTTTATACATTTCAATTATAGATGATGCTTCATTTTTTTTTCATAGTGTTACATATTATGCAAATGAAATATAAAATATACTACATATACAGTAAGTACACGCTTTAGGTGTAACTGTAGCCCATTCGTTGCTATGCACAATTTCTAACCCCTCTTTACCACATTCATCAGTGGGAACGGTCCATCATAGGACCAGAGTGAGCCATGAGAGAACATGGTATCTTTGGTTTGAACCCACTCTTTGTTCAAGTGATCAAAAATATCCGAACAGGTGATTGACAGGTGTGTCTTGTTGCCCAGGTGTGCCCTGTTAGATTGATTCTTTAACAATAACTCTGAATGTCTATTCTTTGAGACCTTGGTTTCAGCTGTGAAGACTGTATTTGTTGTTTAAAAAGTATAAACCGACATGAAGACATTTAAACACCGACTCCTATTTTCATTGTCATCACAATTCTTTGCTTCCTTAAATTAATTAAACATAACTGACTGTGATAAGCCTTAGTAAGCTTGACTGTGGTGTAAAACCTCAGGTTCCCCAGTTGTGTGTTTTGTTACTGGTTTGAAATAGTCAGTTATTCATTTATTCAGACTGTAATCGTGTTTGTATTAATTATATGAAAATTCATGTTACTAAACAGCAGTGTTATTTTGACTCAAAGATGTACATGATTGTGGATAATAATGTGTTTTCTCAATATTTAATAAACGTGCAGTACAGTAAAAATAGTTTATTCCTAATTAGTTGAGAAATGATGAAAAATAATCTTCGTTTCAAAGTATCGTGATTAATATTTAATGCATTATTTTATAACATACACACGTCCTAATTCAGCCGAGCATTCTGATAGGTTCTTCCCTTTTAATGAAATGAGAGTGACCGGGATACGCTAGCTCAGGGGTTCCCAAACTTTTCCAGGGCGACCCCCCCCAAATGGCATTAACATTTAACCGAGGCCTCCCTTTTGCAAGATGTCTTTAAAACACATTAAAAATACAGACTTCTGAATATACCCCCCCCCCTTTTTATTATTAATAATCACATATTTACATTACATTAGGAATTGATTGTGTGTGTGTGTGTGTGTGTGTGTGTATGTGTGTGTGTGTGCGTGTGTGTGGTCGTCTGAGAGTGAGAATTTATTTTTCACACCAAATTGTTGAGGCCCCCCACTTGCGCCCCCTGGCGGCCCCCACTTTGAAAACCACTGGTCTAACAATTGCAAAGATGGTTGCTTGGACCGTTTTTAATTTCCCTCTTTATTTGAGTGATTAACTCTATGTATTGGCATTGCAAAAGCAACATTTTTAAAATGTTATTTTCTTTAAGTTTTATAAAAGGTTTTACGGAAACATCAATATCTTGGCTCAGGATGGGCCATATAACTGCTTGGAACAAAAACTGATCTCTAGAGAACATATATAAACATTTTGCACATTCTTGCTCCTCAGACTTAAAACTTAAGTCCAAATGTAATGCTCAGGATTGCTCACAGTTCCACCTTTAGGGCCAATTTATAATGGGAAGGGTTCAAGTCTTACTTTTTTTAGGGGGTGCCCAGGTAAGTATAGTGTGCATGCAGAACATTTCAGGTTTGAGACTTATTTTTTGTATTAAATTTATTATTATTATTATTTTTAATTCCCCTCAGTTTCTGGTTGAATATCTCAGGTGAGAGACCAGATACGAATCTGAAATTTTCACAGAAATAATTCCTCTATAGTAGCATTCTGCTGTAAAAAATTTAGCGTGAGATTCCACTGGTTACAGAGTTAGGGCTAGTAGAAATCTGGAGAAAAGCCTACTTTATTCTTGCATTTTGAGAAATGAACAGATGTAATATAAGCATAACAAATCATTAAAATGATCAGTATTTTACAGTAATTATGTTTGAGTGTTTATGATATAATAGCTTATCCTTGTCAATGAGGTCTAAAATATTACTACATTTGATATTGTGACAACAGTGAAGCATGATCGATCACAGGGTTCTCCAACTCTGCAGAGTTTAGCTCCAACCTCCAAACTCACCTGCCTGTAGCTGGCTAGTAATCCTGAAGACCTTGGTTAGCTTGTTCAGGTGTGTTTGATTAGGATGGATGGAGGTAAACTCTGCAGGACAGTGGACCTCGAGGGTTCAGATTTGAAGAACCCTGATCCATCATGTTGGTACAGGTGTACAGTTGGTATGTGTGAATAAATTTTATCCAAATGTGGAATTATAAATGAACAGCGCCATAAACGGAGCTGTGGTGGTGTTTCTCCTGTGATAAAAGCAGTAAAGTGTCTACAGCTCAGAAGTCACTTACTATTTTTATCACAGATCAAACACCACCACAGCTCTGTTTATGACACTGTTCATTTGTAAAACCCCTAACTGAACTGGGTAATTCCACATTTGTGAATAAAATCTATTCACACATACCAACTGTACACCTGTACCAACATGATACAGGTAACTAATCCAGGACTAGCAATACTAATACATATAAGAAACTAATACAATGTAAGGGTGCAGTGAAAGTGTGTAATTCTTTAAAGGCCTACATGTTTTTCAGTTATTAATGTTTGAATTAAAGCATTTCATTCTAGTGACCAGTCAGATAGGTTAATATCTATAAGGACTCAATGTTAAACAAGACTTTAATGATGGTGGATTTCCACTACTGTTCTAAAATAAACATGGACCCATGGGTGCCCCCCAGTCCTCAGTTTGAAAAACACTGGCCTAAACAATTTTCTTTCTTTTTAATTTTTTTTTATTTTTAAATTTGTACTGAAGGTCTTTTGAATAGGCCAAGTGTTTTGGAGGGTATTTACACCTTCTATTTTTCTAAAAACAGCCTTACAACTATTGTCTACAGCAGTGGACACTATGCCCGGTGGGTCACTAACTAAAAGTATCTAAGGTGTAAATATGAAATTGTTATTTTCGGTGTATTTTTGGTGCAAATTGTTATTTTAAAATGTTATTACTAATAGTATGGTTAACCTTATTATTGTGTTTTTACATTAGCATGCCGTAGTATATTTACGTATCAATATAAATATATTTGAATGAAATATATCCACAAAATCAGCACGTTTCTGTCAAAATATTTATTTGAATAAATGTGATACCTACTGCATAATTCAAAAATGGTTATTCATTATAATATTGTTTGCACAATCAACATTCATTCACAGCTTTGTACACAAAAGGATGGTCTAAGTGGGCTGAAATAAGCTTATCTGGGCATGATCACTCAGCAAACCATAATAAAACTCTATGAAAAGCACAAGCATTTCCTGTATAATTAGTCATCAGCTGTTCTCTCTTTTTTTTTTTTTTTTTTTTAATTTTATTATTCCTCATTATCCAAAACCTCATCCATGATATTTTTCTGCTGGATTTAGAAAAGCCCTACTATACCCTTAGATATCTGTGTCGTAAACCATTACAAGAGATGAAATGAATTCACTAAGATTGATATCTTCATGCCCTTCTCAGCTTTGACGCAATATGTAAATTAGGATAGTCATAATAAACACAGAAAATACAGCAATGCAATGACACTCCATACATTCAATAAAAGTTACTTCTTTTACCCCTTAAACTCCTAACTGTGGTACCTTTGAATGAGGAAATCGAGCTAGATAATCACGCGCTGTTATTGGAGAATGATCAATCAACTTCAGGGATGCGTCATCTCCGCTTCGTATCGGGCCACATCGCGCCATATAACAGCACATCCTGAAGTGTGTTTTTTTTTAAAGAATTCTCCTGCTCACTCTCATTGGTCCTTTTCACCAGAAGTGAACAACCAATCAGATCGCGCTTCGGAATTGCGTAGCCCATAGGACCTAGTTGAACGCACGTCTTTGATGACCAGTCCTCAATCCTACGGATGTCGTAGTCGCCCGCGCAAAGTGCGATTCAAATGTTCGAGAATATTTACCACGTGACCTTTTGCGACGTCTACAACTCCGAGGGCCGAACAGACACAACGTGAATTAGTTTTGACGAGTGTGGAGAAGGCGAGTTGTGTGTGTTTTTTTTTAAATTTAATATAACGTAAACGTTCAATTTAATCTAATTAAACATAAACATTTAACCTAAACGGAAAGTTGAATGTATTGTATGATATTTTACAGCTTATGAAAATATTTCACCATGAAAGCCGAGGTGTCCACAGCTGTGAACTTTATTACCACGTTACTGAGAAGAACAGGACTTCTGTCTGAAGAACAACTCCAACACTTCAGCCATTCTCTGGAAAAGGCTTTAGGAGGTGACATTTAGTCTTTGTTCAATCCACTTAACTGGTTTATTTTTCACTTTCACTGAAATGGACTAGTTACATCCTGGTTCAAGGATGAGTCTCAGATGAACAATGTACTGTACACTGTACAGTGATTTCCCTTGCTATGAAATCAAAGGGAAAAGCTGATCAATTAAAGTATAATTAGTCTTTATTAGTCACATGTACATTACAGCACAGTGAAATCATTTTTTCTTCACATATCCCCTGCGATGTTAGGAGGTTGGGATCAGAGAGGGTTAAAGGTTTTGCTCAAGGGCCCAACAGTGGCAGCTTGGCAGCGCTGGGGCTTGAACCCCCGAACTGAAACCCTGATCAGTTACCCAGAGCCTGGCAGTGCTGGGGCTTGAACCCCCGACCTTACGATCAGTAACCCAGAGCCTGGCAACGCTTGGGTTTGAAACCCCGAACCGAACCCCTGGGCAGTAACTCCGAGCCACCACAGACATTTAATTTACATCATCCAGCATTAGGCATATGTGTCTAATGTGTGGCTTAAAAATGTTAGAAAAATCGGGGCAGTATAAACCTGTCGCATACTAAAAAAATGTAAATAATTCTTTGGTTGTGAGTTGAGGTGGGCGTAATGTGAAACGCTCACCGATGGCTGATTTAGTGCCAAGTTCTGGCAGTGTCAACATTTAAAAAAAAACAATCTTCTTTAAGTTAAATTCTCATATGTAAACGATGCTCATCTATAACCCACCAAGAGAAAAATCGTGGGATAGGCTGCATATCTGTCATTAGAGGATGTTCATTATATAATCTGACATGAACAGCATACAGTATATTGTTGCACAGTTTGTTATAGAATTTGGCAAAGATTTTGGGATCGTCATACAGTGGACAAATCTTAAAATACTGCTGAAATCGAACCGTGCAAAACAGGCTTTAGAGTTTTTAGTCCCTGTGAAGTGCCTTGAGAGACGCAGCGTTATTCGATGTGTTGACGTAATAGCCAGTGAAACAGGAAGTTAGGGTGGGACATATATCGAGTGGCTCCTCCCCCTTTTAAAATAGCCAATAGTGTTTAGATTACCTCACAGTCCGGGCTAAAGCACACTGTGTGATTTTTAATATTCCTTTGCGACTGTTGCTTGTCAGACTGTACGAACACGATCCCCGCTGTAAGCCATGTCACACTGTAGGATTTCGGTTGTCATAAATGTGTACGACAGTCAAGATGCGAAAAACGGACGCACTCACGTGAGAAGACTCGTACGGAGGAGGAGAAGCCACACTACAAGACTGTGCCTCAGATCTTCCGACACTGGCAGAATTTAACCGGAGGGAAAAATTTGATCACAGCGGCCGTTAATTGTCTGTCAGGGAACGCGTCAAACTAGCGATCAGTGCCTACAGATTTTGGCCTAGGATTATAGGAATCTTTTAGGATTCTCCAAAATTTGTCTCAGACGACCAAATCGTGGCCAAAATCGTACCGTGTGAACCCGGATTAATACGTACTTGAGAGTTAGTACTATGGATGCGAGCCTGAGCAATAACGACGTGCTGGATTCACTTGTGCAGGATTCAAGCTGTTTCCTTCTTAACCAGTGTACACTTCGAAAACGAATAGAAGGCGGGTGTTTGAACAGCCAAAGACACAGCCCAACAACGGCAACTTCGGCACGGTGTTTCTAATGTTGGGGGCGGGGCACTTCAGATTCTTGACAGCATTTGTTTGGACAGAGAAGCCGAAGTGCAGGGCGATGTCATCAAAATTGTCGATTCGTATTGGTGCTAGAGAGACTGTACATGTTAAATGCATACATCTTCTAAATGCGAATTTTGTCATTGTTTTGGAGCACATTAGCTTGTAGATAACCTGAAGCCCAACATATTCATACTAACAGCCACAAAACTTCAATTTCGATTTCCTGCGGGCTTCGTCTCAGCAGCGCTAGTATGACCCAAAAAATGCTGCCTTTCTTGAGAGCCTCCTCCCAAGTGAATGGTAGTAATGATATTTTAACAGCAAATCTATTCTTAAAACAATATGCAAGTTGCACAGAGTTTTTAAAAGTTGTTTTTTTTCTTTGATTTTAGAGCATTATGAGGACCACTGGTTTCCTGACGCACCGTTTAGAGGTTCGGGATATCGCTGTATCCGGATCAATCACAAGATGGACCCGCTAGTAGGGAAGGCCGCTTACACCGTCGGCCTCAGCAGGAAGCAGCTTTTATCCCTCTTACCCTGCCAGCTTACGATGTGGGTCGACCCCTACGAAGTGTCCTATCGTATAGGGGAGGACGGGTCCATTGGTGTACTGTATGAGTCCACACCACCCCCGGAGACTCATCTGAACTCTGTGGACAGCTGCAAAGAGAAACTGAGACTGGGTCACTCGAGGACTGTGATTTCCAGCTAATGACTCTTTTGTTTTATACTTCTTTTTTTTTTTTTTTTTTAATGATTTTTGTAAATTGGATATATTTGGATTCAATAATGATTTTAATGCCTTTACAATTTTGTAATTTTTTTATACATTTCAATTATAGATGATGCTTCAGTTTTTTTTCATAGTCTTACATATTATGCAAATGAAATATAAAATATACTACATATACAGTAAGTACACGCTTTAGGTGTAACTGTAGCCCATTCGTTGCTATGCACAATTTCTAACCCCTCTTTACCACATTCATCAGTGGGAACGGTCCATCATAGGACCAGAGTGAGCCATGAGAGAACATGGTATCTTTGGTTTGAACCCACTCTTTGTTCAAGTGATCAAAAATATCCGAACAGGTGATTGACAGGTGTGTCTTGTTGCCCAGGTGTGCCCTGTTAGATTGATTCTTTAACAATAACTCTGAATGTCTACTCTTTGAGACCTTGGTTTCAGCTGTGAAGACTGTATTTGTTGTTTAAAAAGTATAAACCGACATGAAGACATTTAAACACCGACTCCTATTTTCATTGTCATCACAATTCTTTGCTTCCTTAAATTAATTAAACATAACTGACTGTGATAAGCCTTAGTAAGCTTGACTGTGGTGAAAAACCTCAGGCTCCCCAGTTGTGTGTTTTGTTACTGGTTTGAAATAGTCAGTTATTCATTTATTCAGACTGTAATCGTGTTTGTATTAATTATATGAAAATTCATGTTACTAAACAGCAGTGTTATTTTGACTCAAAGATGTACATGATTGTGGATAATAATGTGTTTTCTCAATATTTAATAAACGTGCAGTACAGTAAAAATAGTTTATTCCTAATTAGTTGAGAAATTATGAAAAATAATCTTCGTTTCAAAGTATCGTGATTAATATTTAATGCATTATTTTATAACATACACACGTCCTAATTCAGCCGAGCATTCTGATAGGTTCTTCCCTTTTAATGAAATGAGAGTGACCGGGATACGCTAGCTCAGGGGTTCCCAAACTTTTCCAGGGCGAGGCCCCCCAAATGGCATTAACATTTAACCGAGGCCTCCCTTTTGCAAGATGTCTTTAAAACACATTAAAAATACAGACTTCTGAATATACCCCCCCCCCCCTTTTTTTTTATTATTAATAATCACATATTTACATTACATTAGGAATTGATTGTGTGTGTGGTCTGAGAGTGAGAATTTATTTTTCACACCAAATTGTTGAGGCCCCCCACTTGCGCCCCCTGGCGGCCCCCACTTTGAAAACCACTGGTCTAACAATTGCAAAGATGGTTGCTTGGACCGTTTTTAATTTCCCTCTTTATTTGAGTGATTAACTCTATGTATTGGCATTGCAAAAGCAACATTTTTAAAATGTTATTTTCTTTTTATAAAAGGTTTTACGGAAACATCAATATCTTGGCTCAGGATGGGCCATATAACTGCTTGGAACAAAAACTGATCCCTAGAGAACATATATAAACATTTTGCACATTCTTGCTCCTCAGACTTAAAACTTAAGTCCAAATGTAATGCTCAGGATTGCTCACAGTTCCACCTTTAGGGCCAATTTATAATGGGAAGGGTTCAAGTCTTACTTTTTTTAGGGGGTGCCCAGGTAAGTATAGTGTGCATGCAGAACATTTCAGGTTTGAGACTTATTTTTTGTATTAAATTTATTATTATTTTTTAAATTCCCCTCAGTTTCAGGTTGAATATCTCAGGTGAGAGACGGGATACGAACCTGAAATTTTCACGGAAATAATTCCTCTATAGTAGCATTCTGCTGTAAAAAATTTAGCGTGAGATTCCACTGGTTACAGAGTTAGGGCTAGTAGAAATCTGGAGAAAAGCCTACTTTATTCTTGCATTTTGAGAAATGAACAGATGTAATATAAGCATAACAAATCATTAAAATGATCAGTATTTTACAGTAATTATGTTTGAGTGTTTATGATATAATAGCTTATCCTTGTCAGTGAGGTCTAAAATATTACTACATTTGATATTGTGACAACAGTGAAGCGTGATCGATCACAGGGTTCTCCAACTCTGCAGAGTTTAGCTCCAACCTCCAAACTCACCTGCCTGTAGCTTTCTAGTAATCCTGAAGACCTTGGTTAGCTTGTTCAGGTGTGTTTGATTAGGATGGATGGAGGTAAACTCTGCAGGACAGTGGACCTCGAGGGTTCAGATTTGAAGAACCCTGATCCATCATGTTGGTACAGGTGTACAGTTGGTATGTGTGAATAAATTTTATCCAAATGTGGAATTACAAATGAACAGCTCCATAAACAGAGCTGTGGTGGTGTTTCTCCCGTGATAAAAGCAGTAAAGTGTCTACAGCTCAGAAGTCACTTACTATTTTTATCACAGATAAAACACCACCACAGCTCTGTTTATGACACTGTTCATTTGTAAAACCCCTAACTGAACTGAGTAATTCCACATTTGTGAATAAAATCTATTCACACATACCAACTGTACACCTGTACCAACATGATACAGGTAACTAATCCAGGACTAGCAATACTAATACATATAAGAAACTAATACAATGTAAGAGTGCAGTGAAAGTGTGTAATTCTTTAAAGGCCTACATGTTTTTCAGTTATTAATGTTTGAATTAAAGCATTTCATTCTAGTGACCAGTCAGATAGGTTAATATCTATAAGGACTCAATGTTAAACAAGACTTTAATGATGGTGGATTTCCACTACTGTTCTAAAATAAACATGGACCCATGGGTGCCCCCCAGTCCTCAGTTTGAAAAACACTGGCCTGAACAATTTTCTTTCTTTTTAATTTTTTTTTATTTTTAAATTTGTACTGAAGGTCTTTTGAATAGGCCAAGTGTTTTGGAGGGTATTTACAGCTTCTATTTTTCTAAAAACAGCCTTACAACTATTGTCTACAGCAGTGGACACTATGCCCCATGGTTCACTAACTAAAAGTATCTAAGGTGTAAATATGAAATTGTTATTTTCGGTGTATTTTTGGTGCAAATTGTTATTTTAAAATGTTATTACTAATAGTATGGTTAACCTCATTATTGTGTTTTTACATTAGCATGCCGTAGTATATTTACGTATCAATATAAATATATTTGAATGAAATATATCCACAAAATCAGCACGTTTCTGTCAAAATATTTATTTGAATAAATGTGATACCTACTGCATAATTCAAAAATGGTTATTCATTATAATATTGTTTGCACAATCAACATTCATTCACAGCTTTGTACACAAAAGGATGGTCTAAGTGGGCTGAAATAAGCTTATCTGGGCATGATCACTCAGCAAACCATAATAAAACTCTATGAAAAGCACAAGCATTTCCTGTATAATTAGTCATCAGCTGTTCTTTTTTTTTTTTTTTTTTTTTTTTAATTTTATTATTCCTCATTATCCAAAACCTCATCCATGATATTTTTCTGCTGGATTTAGAAAAGCCCTACTATACCCTTAGATATCTGTGTCGTAAACCATTACAAGAGATGAAATGAATTCACTAAGATTGATATCTTCATGCCCTTCTCAGCTTTGACGCAATATGTAAATTAGGATAGTCATAATAAACACAGAAAATACAGCAATGCAATGACAATCCATACATTCAATAAAAGTTACTTCTTTTACCCCTTAAACTCCTAACTGTGGTACCTTTGAATGAGGAAATCGAGCTAGATAATCACGCGCTGTTATTGGAGAATGATCAATCAACTTCAGGGATGCGTCATCTCCGCTTCGTATCGGGCCACATCGCGCCATATAACAGCACATCCTGAAGTGTGTTTTTTTTTAAAGAATTCTCCTGCTCACTCTCATTGGTCCTTTTCACCAGAAGTGAACAACCAATCAGATCGCGCTTCGGAATTGCGTAAGCCCATAGGACCTAGTTGAACGCACGTCTTTGATGACCAGTCCTCAATCCTACGGATGTCGTAGTCGCCCGCGCAAAGTGCGATTCAAATGTTCGAGAATATTTACCACGTGACCTTTTGCGACGTCTACAACTCCGAGGGCCGAACAGACACAAAGTGAATTAGTTTTGACGAGTGTGGAGAAGGCGAGTTGTGTGTGTTTTTTTTTTAAATTTAATATAACGTAAACATTCAATTTAATCTAATTAAACATAAACATTTATCCTAAACGGAAAGCTGAATGTATTGTATGATATTTTACAGCTTATGAAAATATTTCACCATGAAAGCCGAGGTGTCCACAGCTGTGAACTTTATTACCACGTTACTGAGAAGAACAGGACTTCTGTCTGAAGAACAACTCCAACACTTCAGCCATTCTCTGGAAAAGGCTTTAGGAGGTGACATTTAGTCTTTGTTCAATCCACTTAACTGGTTTATTTTTCACTTTCACTGAAATGGACTAGTTACATCCTGGTTCAAGGATGAGTCTCAGATGAACAATGTACTGTACACTGTACAGTGATTTCCCTTGCTATGAAATCAAAGGGAAAAGCTGATCAATTAAAGTATAATTAGTCTTTATTAGTCACATGTACATTACAGCACAGTGAAATCATTTTTTCTTCACATATCCCCTGCGATGTTAGGAGGTAGGGATCAGATTGGGTTAAGGGTTTTGCTCAAGGGCCCAACAGTGGCAGCTTGGCAGTGCTGGGGCTTGAACCCCCGAACTGAAACCCTGATCAGTTACCCAGAGCCTGGCAGTGCTTGGGCTTGAACCCCCGACCTTACGATCAGTAACGCAGAGCCTGGCAATGCTTGGGTTTGAACCCCCGAACCGAACCCCTGGGCAGTAACTCCGAGCCACCACAGACATTTAATTTACATCATCCAGCATTAGGCATATGTGTCTAATGTGTGGCTTAAAAATGTTAGAAAAATCGGGGCAGTATAAACCTGTCGCATACTAAAAAAATGTAAATAATTCTTTGGTTGTGAGTTGAGGTGGGCGTAATGTGAAACGCTCACCGATGGCTGATTTAGTGCCAAGTTCTGGCAGTGTCAACATTTAAAAAAAAACAATCTTCTTTAAGTTAAATTCTCATATGTAAACGATGCTCATCCATAACCCACCAAGAGAAAAATCGTGGGATAGGCTGCATATCTGTCATTAGAGGATGTTCATTATATAATCTGACATGAACAGCATACAGTATATTGTTGCACAGTTTGTTATAGAATTTGGCAAAGATTTTGGGATCGTCATACAGTGGACAAATCTTAAAATACTGCTGAAATCGAACCGTGCAACACAGGCTTTAGAGTTTTTAGTCCCTGTGAAGTGCCTTGAGAGACGCAGCGTTATTCGATGTGTTGACGTAATAGCCAGTGAAACAGGAAGTTAGGGTGGGACATGTCGAGTGGCTCCTCCCCCTTTTAAAATAGCCAATAGTGTTTAGATTACCTCACAGCCCGGGCTAAAGCACACTGTGTGATTTTTAATATTCCTTTGCGACTGTTGCTTGTCAGACTGTACGAACACGATCCCCGCTGTAAGCCATGTCACACTGTAGGATTTCGGTTGTCATTAATGTCGGACTGTACGACAGTCAAGATGCGAAAAACGGACGCACTCACGTGAGAAGACTCATACGGAGGAGGAGAAGCCACACTACAAGACTGTGCCTCAGATCTTCCGACACTGGCAGAATTTAACCGGAGGGAAAAATTTGATCACAGCGGCCGTTAATTGTCTGTCAGGGAACGCGTCAAACTAGCGATCAGTGCCTACAGATTTTGGCCTAGGATTATAGGAATCTTTTAGGATTCTCCAAAATTTGTCTCAGACGACCAAATCGTGGCCAAAATTGTACCGTGTGAACCCGGATTAATACGTACTTGAGAGATAGTACTATGGATGCGAGCCTGAGCAATAACGACGTGCTGGATTCACTTGTGCAGGATTCAAGCTGTTTCCTTCTTAACCAGTGTACACTTCGAAAACGAATAGAAGGCGGGTGTTTGAACAGCCAAAGACACAGCCCAACAACGGCAACTTCGGCACGGTGTTTATAATGTTGGGGGCGGGGCACTTCAGATTCTTGACAGCATTTGTTTGGACAGAGAAGCCGAAGTGCAGGGCGATGTCATCAAAATTGTCGATTCGTATTGGTGCTAGAGAGACTGTACATGTTAAATGCATACATCTTCTAAATGCGAATTTTGTCATTGTTTTGGAGCACATTAGCTTGTAGATAACCTGAAGCCCAACATATTCATACTAACAGCCACAAAACTTCAATTTCGATTTCCTGCGGGCTTCGTCTCAGCAGCGCTAGTATGACCCAAAAAATGCTGCCTTTCTTGAGAGCCTCCTCCCAAGTGAATGGTAGTAATGATATTTTAACAGCAAATCTATTCTTAAAACAATATGCAAGTTGCACAGAGTTTTTAAAAGTTGTTTTTTTTCTTTGATTTTAGAGCATTATGAGGACCACTGGTTTCCTGACGCACCGTTTAGAGGTTCGGGATATCGCTGTATCCGGATCAATCACAAGATGGACCCGCTAGTAGGGAAGGCCGCTTACACCGTCGGCCTCAGCAGGAAGCAGCTTTTATCCCTCTTACCCTGCCAGCTTACGATGTGGGTCGACCCCTACGAAGTGTCCTATCGTATAGGGGAGGACGGGTCCATTGGTGTACTGTATGAGTCCACACCACCCCCGGAGACTCATCTGAACTCTGTGGACAGCTGCAAAGAGAAACTGAGACTGGGTCACTCGAGGACTGTGATTTCCAGCTAATGACTCTTTTGTTTTATACTTCTTTTTTTTTTTTTAATGATTTTTGTAAATCGGATATATTTGGATTCAATAATGATTTTAATGCCTTTACAATTTTGTAATTTTTTTTATACATTTCAATTATAGATGATGCTTTAGTTTTTTTTCATAGTGTTACATATTATGCAAATGAAATATAAAATATACTACATATACAGTAAGTACACGCTTTAGGTGTAACTGTAGCCCATTCGTTGCTATACACAATTTCTAACCCCTCTTTACCACATTCATCAGTGGGAACGGTCCATCATAGGACCACAGTGAGCCATGAGAGAACATGGTATCTTTGGTTTGAACCCACTCTTTGTTCAAGTGATCAAAAATATCCGAACAGGTGATTGACAGGTGTGTCTTGTTGCCCAGGTGTGCCCTGTTAGATTGATTCTTTAACAATAACTCTGAATGTCTACTCTTTGAGACCTTGGTTTCAGCTGTGAAGACTGTATTTGTTGTTTAAAAAGTATAAACCGACATGAAGACATTTAAACACCGACTCCTATTTTCATTGTCATCACAATTCTTTGCTTCCTTAAATTAATTACTTAATTAATTAATTAATATACATGATTGTGGATAATAATGTGTTTTCTCAATATTTAATAAACGTGCAGTACAGTAAAAATAGTTTATTCCTAATTAGTTGAGAAATTATGAAAAATAATCTTCGTTTCAAAGTATCGTGATTAATATTTAATGCATTATTTTATAACATACACACGTCCTAATTCAGCCGAGCATTCTGATAGGTTCTTCCCTTTTAATGAAATGAGAGTGACCGGGATACGCTAGCTCAGGGGTTCCCAAACTTTTCCAGGGCGACCCCCCCCAAATGGCATTAACATTTAACCGAGGCCTCCCTTTTGCAAGATGTCTTTAAAACACATTAAAAATACAGACTTCTGAATACACCCTCCCCCTTTTTATTATTAATAATCACATATTTACATTACATTAGGAATTGATTGTGTGTGTATGTGTGTGTGTGTGTGTGTGCGTGTGTGTGGTCGTCTGAGAGTGAGAATTTATTTTTCACACCAAATTGTTGAGGCCCCCCACTTGCGCCCCCTGGCGGCCCCCACTTTGAAAACCACTGGTCTAACAATTGCAAAGATGGTTGCTTGGACCGTTTTTAATTTCCCTCTTTATTTGAGTGATTAACTCTATGTATTGGCATTGCAAAAGCAACATTTTTAAAATGTTATTTTCTTTAAGTTTTATAAAAGGTTTTACGGAAACATCAATATCTTGGCTCAGGATGGGCCATATAACTGCTTGGAACAAAAACTGATCTCTAGAGAACATATATAAACATTTTGCACATTCTTGCTCCTCAGACTTAAAACTTAAGTCCAAATGTAATGCTCAGGATTGCTCACAGTTCCACCTTTAGGGCCAATTTATAATGGGAAGGGTTCAAGTCTTACTTTTTTTAGGGGGTGCCCAGGTAAGTATAGTGTGCATGCAGAACATTTCAGGTTTGAGACTTATTTTTTGTATTAAATTTATTATTATTATTTTTTAAATTCCCCTCAGTTTCTGGTTGAATATCTCAGGTGAGAGACGGGATACGAACCTGAAATTTTCACGGAAATAATTCCTCTATAGTAGCATTCTGCTGTAAAAAATTTAGCGTGAGATTCCACTGGTTACAGAGTTAGGGCTAGTAGAAATCTGGAGAAAAGCCTACTTTATTCTTGCATTTTGAGAAATGAACAGATGTAATATAAGCATAACAAATCATTAAAATGATCAGTATTTTACAGTAATTATGTTTGAGTGTTTATGATGTAATAGCTTATCCTTGTCAATGAGGTCTAAAATATTACTACATTTGATATTGTGACAACAGTGAAGCATGATCGATCACAGGGTTCTCCAACTCTGCAGAGTTTAGCTCCAACCTCCAAACTCACCTGCCTGTAGCTGGCTAGTAATCCTGAAGACCTTGGTTAGCTTGTTCAGGTGTGTTTGATTAGGATGGATGGAGGTAAACTCTGCAGGACAGTGGACCTCGAGGGTTCAGATTTGAAGAACCCTGATCCATCATGTTGGTACAGGTGTACAGTTGGTATGTGTGAATAAATTTTATCCAAATGTGGAATTATAAATGAACAGCGCCATAAACGGAGCTGTGGTGGTGTTTCTCCTGTGATAAAAGCAGTAAAGTGTCTACAGCTCAGAAGTCACTTACTATTTTTATCACAGATCAAACACCACCACAGCTCTGTTTATGACACTGTTCATTTGTAAAACCCCTAACTGAACTGGGTAATTCCACATTTGTGAATAAAATCTATTCACACATACCAACTGTACACCTGTACCAACATGATACAGGTAACTAATCCAGGACTAGCAATACTAATACATATAAGAAACTAATACAATGTAAGGGTGCAGTGAAAGTGTGTAATTCTTTAAAGGCCTACATGTTTTCCAGTTATTAATGTTTGAATTAAAGCATTTCATTCTAGTGACCAGTCAGATAGGTTAATATCTATAAGGACTCAATGTTAAACAAGACTTTAATGATGGTGGATTTCCACTACTGTTCTAAAATAAACATGGACCCATGGGTGCCCCCCAGTCCTCAGTTTGAAAAACACTGGCCTAAACAATTTTCTTTCTTTTTAATTTTTTTTTATTTTTAAATTTGTACTGAAGGTCTTTTGAATAGGCCAAGTGTTTTGGAGGGTATTTACACCTTCTATTTTTCTAAAAACAGCCTTACAACTATTGTCTACAGCAGTGGACACTATGCCCCATGGTTCACTAACTAAAAGTATCTAAGGTGTAAATATGAAATTGTTATTTTCGGTGTATTTTTGGTGCAAATTCTTATTTTAAAATGTTATTACTAATAGTATGGTTAACCTTATTATTGTGTTATTACATTAGCATGCCGTAGTATATTTACGTATCAATATAAATATATTTGAATGAAATATATCCACAAAATCAGCACGTTTCTGTCAAAATATTTATTTGAATAAATGTGATACCTACTGCATAATTCAAAAATGGTTATTCATTATAATATTGTTTGCACAATCAACATTCATTCACAGCTTTGTACACAAAAGGATGGTCTAAGTGGGCTGAAATAAGCTTATCTGGGCATGATCACTCAGCAAACCATAATAAAACTCTATGAAAAGCACAAGCATTTCCTGTATAATTAGTCATCAGCTGTTCTCTCTTTTTAATTTTTTTTTTTTTATTTTATTATTCCTCATTATCCAAAACCTCATCCATGATATTTTTCTGCTGGATTTAGAAAAGCCCTACTATACCCTTAGATATCTGTGTCGTAAACCATTACAAGAGATGAAATGAATTCACTAAGATTGATATCTTCATGCCCTTCTCAGCTTTGACGCAATATGTAAATTAGGATAGTCATAATAAACACAGAAAATACAGCAATGCAATGACACTCCATACATTCAATAAAAGTTACTTCTTTTACCCCTTAAACTCCTAACTGTGGTACCTTTGAATGAGGAAATCGAGCTAGATAATCACGCGCTGTTATTGGAGAATGATCAATCAACTTCAGGGATGCGTCATCTCCGCTTCGTATCGGGCCACATCGCGCCATATAACAGCACATCCTGAAGTGTGTTTTTTTTTAAAGAATTCTCCTGCTCACTCTCATTGGTCCTTTTCACCAGAAGTGAACAACCAATCAGATCGCGCTTCGGAATTGCGTAAGCCCATAGGACCTAGTTGAACGCACGTCTTTGATGACCAGTCCTCAATCCTACGGATGTCGTAGTCGCCCGCGCAAAGTGCGATTCAAATGTTCGAGAATATTTACCACGTGACCTTTTGCGACGTCTACAACTCCGAGGGCCGAACAGACACAACGTGAATTAGTTTTGACGAGTGTGGAGAAGGCGAGTTGTGTGTGTTTTTTTTTTAATTTAATATAACGTAAACATTCAATTTAATCTAATTAAACATAAACATTTAACCTAAACGGAAAGTTGAATGTATTGTATGATATTTTACAGCTTATGAAAATATTTCACCATGAAAGCCGAGGTGTCCACAGCTGTGAACTTTATTACCACGTTACTGAGAAGAACAGGACTTCTGTCTGAAGAACAACTCCAACACTTCAGCCATTCTCTGGAAAAGGCTTTAGGAGGTGACATTTAGTCTTTGTTCAATCCACTTAACTGGTTTATTTTTCACTTTCACTGAAATGGACTAGTTACATCCTGGTTCAAGGATGAGTCTCAGATGAACAATGTACTGTACACTGTACAGTGATTTCCCTTGCTATGAAATCAAAGGGAAAAGCTGATCAATTAAAGTATAATTAGTCTTTATTAGTCACATGTACATTACAGCACAGTGAAATCATTTTTTTCTTCACATATCCCCTGCGATGTTAGGAGGTTGGGATCAGAGAGGGTTAAAGGTTTTGCTCAAGGGCCCAACAGTGGCAGCTTGGCAGCGCTGGGGCTTGAACCCCCGAAATGAAACCCTGATCAGTTACCCAGAGCCTGGCAGTGCTGGGGCTTGAACCCCCGACCTTACGATCAGTAACCCAGAGCCTGGCAACGCTTGGGTTTGAAACCCCGAACCGAACCCCTGGGCAGTAACTCCGAGCCACCACAGACATTTAATTTACATCATCCAGCATTAGGCATATGTGTCTAATGTGTGGCTTAAAAATGTTAGAAAAATCGGGGCAGTATAAACCTGTCGCATACTAAAAAAATGTAAATAATTCTTTGGTTGTGAGTTGAGGTGGGCGTAATGTGAAACGCTCACCGATGGCTGGTTTAGTGCCAAGTTCTGGCAGTGTCAACATTTAAAAAAAAACAATCTTCTTTAAGTTAAATTCTCATATGTAAACGATGCTCATCTATAACCCACCAAGAGAAAAATCGTGGGATAGGCTGCATATCTGTCATTAGAGGATGTTCATTATATAATCTGACATGAAGAGCATACAGTATATTGTTGCACAGTTTGTTATAGAATTTGGCAAAGATTTTGGGATCGTCATACAGTGGACAAATCTTAAAATACTGCTGAAATCGAACCGTGCAAAACAGGCTTAAGAGTTTTTAGTCCCTGTGAAGTGCCTTGAGAGACGCAGCGTTATTCGATGTGTTGACGTAATAGCCAGTGAAACAGGAAGTTAGGGTGGGACATATATCGAGTGGCTCCTCCCCCTTTTAAAATAGCCAATAGTGTTTAGATTACCTCACAGTCCGGGCTAAAGCACACTGTGTGATTTTTAATATTCCTTTGTGACTGTTGCTTGTCAGACTGTACGAACACGATCCCCGCTGTAAGCCATGTCACACTGTAGGATTTCGGTTGTCATAAATGTGTACGACAGTCAAGATGCGAAAAACGGACGCACTCACGTGAGAAGACTCGTACGGAGGAGGAGAAGCCACACTACAAGACTGTGCCTCAGATCTTCCGACACTGGCAGAATTTAACCGGAGGGAAAAATTTGATCACAGCGGCCGTTAATTGTCTGTCAGGGAACGCGTCAAACTAGCGATCAGTGCCTACAGATTTTGGCCTAGGATTATAGGAATCTTTTAGGATTCTCCAAAATTTGTCTCAGACGACCAAATCGTGGCCAAAATCGTACCGTGTGAACCCGGATTAATACGTACTTGAGAGTTAGTACTATGGATGCGAGCCTGAGCAATAACGACGTGCTGGATTCACTTGTGCAGGATTCAAGCTGTTTCCTTCTTAACCAGTGTACACTTCGAAAACGAATAGAAGGCGGGTGTTTGAACAGCCAAAGACACAGCCCAACAACGGCAACTTCGGCACGGTGTTTCTAATGTTGGGGGCGGGGCACTTCAGATTCTTGACAGCATTTGTTTGGACAGAGAAGCCGAAGTGCAGGGCGATGTCATCAAAATTGTCGATTCGTATTGGTGCTAGAGAGACTGTACATGTTAAATGCATACATCTTCTAAATGCGAATTTTGTCATTGTTTTGGAGCACATTAGCTTGTAGATAACCTGAAGCCCAACATATTCATACTAACAGCCACAAAACTTCAATTTCGATTTCCTGCGGGCTTCGTCTCAGCAGCGCTAGTATGACCCAAAAAATGCTGCCTTTCTTGAGAGCCTCCTCCCAAGTGAATGGTAGTAATGATATTTTAACAGCAAATCTATTCTTAAAACAATATGCAAGTTGCACAGAGTTTTTAAAAGTTGTTTTTTTTCTTTGATTTTAGAGCATTATGAGGACCACTGGTTTCCTGACGCACCGTTTAGAGGTTCGGGATATCGCTGTATCCGGATCAATCACAAGATGGACCCGCTAGTAGGGAAGGCCGCTTACACCGTCGGCCTCAGCAGGAAGCAGCTTTTATCCCTCTTACCCTGCCAGCTCACGATGTGGGTCGACCCCTACGAAGTGTCCTATCGTATAGGGGAGGACGGGTCCATTGGTGTACTGTAGGTGTCCACACCACCCCCGGAGACTCATCTGAACTCTGTGGACAGCTGCAAAGAGAAACTGAGACTGGGTCACTCGAGGACTGTGATTTCCAGCTAATGACTCTTTTGTTTTATACTTCTTTTTTTTTTTAAATGATTTTTGTAAATTGGATATATTTGGATTCAATAATGATTTTAATGCCTTTACAATTTTGTAATTTTTTTTATACATTTCAATTATAGATGATGCTTCATTTTTTTTTCATAGTGTTACATATTATGCAAATGAAATATAAAATATACTACATATACAGTAAGTACACGCTTTAGGTGTAACTGTAGCCCATTCGTTGCTATGCACAATTTCTAACCCCTCTTTACCACATTCATCAGTGGGAACGGTCCATCATAGGACCAGAGTGAGCCATGAGAGAACATGGTATCTTTGGTTTGAACCCACTCTTTGTTCAAGTGATCAAAAATATCCGAACAGGTGATTGACAGGTGTGTCTTGTTGCCCAGGTGTGCCCTGTTAGATTGATTCTTTAACAATAACTCTGAATGTCTATTCTTTGAGACCTTGGTTTCAGCTGTGAAGACTGTATTTGTTGTTTAAAAAGTATAAACCGACATGAAGACATTTAAACACCGACTCCTATTTTCATTGTCATCACAATTCTTTGCTTCCTTAAATTAATTAAACATAACTGACTGTGATAAGCCTTAGTAAGCTTGACTGTGGTGTAAAACCTCAGGTTCCCCAGTTGTGTGTTTTGTTACTGGTTTGAAATAGTCAGTTATTCATTTATTCAGACTGTAATCGTGTTTGTATTAATTATATGAAAATTCATGTTACTAAACAGCAGTGTTATTTTGACTCAAAGATGTACATGATTGTGGATAATAATGTGTTTTCTCAATATTTAATAAACGTGCAGTACAGTAAAAATAGTTTATTCCTAATTAGTTGAGAAATGATGAAAAATAATCTTCGTTTCAAAGTATCGTGATTAATATTTAATGCATTATTTTATAACATACACACGTCCTAATTCAGCCGAGCATTCTGATAGGTTCTTCCCTTTTAATGAAATGAGAGTGACCGGGATACGCTAGCTCAGGGGTTCCCAAACTTTTCCAGGGCGACCCCCCCCAAATGGCATTAACATTTAACCGAGGCCTCCCTTTTGCAAGATGTCTTTAAAACACATTAAAAATACAGACTTCTGAATATACCCTCCCCCTTTTTTTATTATTAATAATCACATATTTACATTACATTAGGAATTGAGTGTGTGTGTGTGTGTGTGTGTGTGTGTGTGTGTGGTCGTCTGAGAGTGAGAATTTATTTTTCACACCAAATTGTTGAGGCCCCCCACTTGCGCCCCCTGGCGGCCCCCACTTTGAAAACCACTGGTCTAACAATTGCAAAGATGGTTGCTTGGACCGTTTTTAATTTCCCTCTTTATTTGAGTGATTAACTCTATGTATTGGCATTGCAAAAGCAACATTTTTAAAATGTTATTTTCTTTAAGTTTTATAAAAGGTTTTACGGAAACATCAATATCTTGGCTCAGGATGGGCCATATAACTGCTTGGAACAAAAACTGATCTCTAGAGAACATATATAAACATTTTGCACATTCTTGCTCCTCAGACTTAAAACTTAAGTCCAAATGTAATGCTCAGGATTGCTCACAGTTCCACCTTTAGGGCCAATTTATAATGGGAAGGGTTCAAGTCTTACTTTTTTTAGGGGGTGCCCAGGTAAGTATAGTGTGCATGCAGAACATTTCAGGTTTGAGACTTATTTTTTGTATTAAATTTATTATTATTATTATTTTTAATTCCCCTCAGTTTCTGGTTGAATATCTCAGGTGAGAGACCAGATACGAATCTGAAATTTTCACAGAAATAATTCCTCTATAGTAGCATTCTGCTGTAAAAAATTTAGCGTGAGATTCCACTGGTTACAGAGTTAGGGCTAGTAGAAATCTGGAGAAAAGCCTACTTTATTCTTGCATTTTGAGAAATGAACAGATGTAATATAAGCATAACAAATCATTAAAATGATCAGTATTTTACAGTAATTATGTTTGAGTGTTTATGATATAATAGCTTATCCTTGTCAATGAGGTCTAAAATATTACTACATTTGATATTGTGACAACAGTGAAGCATGATCGATCACAGGGTTCTCCAACTCTGCAGAGTTTAGCTCCAACCTCCAAACTCACCTGCCTGTAGCTGGCTAGTAATCCTGAAGACCTTGGTTAGCTTGTTCAGGTGTGTTTGATTAGGATGGATGGAGGTAAACTCTGCAGGACAGTGGACCTCGAGGGTTCAGATTTGAAGAACCCTGATCCATCATGTTGGTACAGGTGTACAGTTGGTATGTGTGAATAAATTTTATCCAAATGTGGAATTATAAATGAACAGCGCCATAAACGGAGCTGTGGTGGTGTTTCTCCTGTGATAAAAGCAGTAAAGTGTCTACAGCTCAGAAGTCACTTACTATTTTTATCACAGATCAAACACCACCACAGCTCTGTTTATGACACTGTTCATTTGTAAAACCCCTAACTGAACTGGGTAATTCCACATTTGTGAATAAAATCTATTCACACATACCAACTGTACACCTGTACCAACATGATACAGGTAACTAATCCAGGACTAGCAATACTAATACATATAAGAAACTAATACAATGTAAGGGTGCAGTGAAAGTGTGTAATTCTTTAAAGGCCTACATGTTTTTCAGTTATTAATGTTTGAATTAAAGCATTTCATTCTAGTGACCAGTCAGATAGGTTAATATCTATAAGGACTCAATGTTAAACAAGACTTTAATGATGGTGGATTTCCACTACTGTTCTAAAATAAACATGGACCCATGGGTGCCCCCCAGTCCTCAGTTTGAAAAACACTGGCCTAAACAATTTTCTTTCTTTTTAATTTTTTTTTATTTTTAAATTTGTACTGAAGGTCTTTTGAATAGGCCAAGTGTTTTGGAGGGTATTTACACCTTCTATTTTTCTAAAAACAGCCTTACAACTATTGTCTACAGCAGTGGACACTATGCCCCATGGTTCACTAACTAAAAGTATCTAAGGTGTAAATATGAAATTGTTATTTTCGGTGTATTTTTGGTGCAAATTCTTATTTTAAAATGTTATTACTAATAGTATGGTTAACCTTATTATTGTGTTATTACATTAGCATGCCATAGTATATTTACGTATCAATATAAATATATTTGAATGAAATATATCCACAAAATCAGCACGTTTCTGTCAAAATATTTATTTGAATAAATGTGATACCTACTGCATAATTCAAAAATGGTTATTCATTATAATATTGTTTGCACAATCAACATTCATTCACAGCTTTGTACACAAAAGGATGGTCTAAGTGGGCTGAAATAAGCTTATCTGGGCATGATCACTCAGCAAACCATAATAAAACTCTATGAAAAGCACAAGAATTTCCTGTATAATTAGTCATCAGCTGTTCTCTTTTTTTTTTTCTTTTTTTTTTAAATTTTATTATTCCTCATTATCCAAAACCTCATCCATGATATTTTTGTGCTGGATTTAGAAAAGCCCTACTATACCCTTAGATATCTGTGTCGTAAACCATTACAAGAGATGAAATGAATTCACTAAGATTGATATCTTCATGTCCTTCTCAGCTTTGACGCAATATGTAAATTAGGATAGTCATAATAAACACAGAAAATACAGCAATGCAATGACAATCCATAAATTCAATAAAAGTTACTTCTTTTACCCCTTAAACTCCTAACTGTGGTACCTTTGAATGAGGAAATCGAGCTAGATAATCACGCGCTGTTATTGGAGAATGATCAATCAACTTCAGGGATGCGTCATCTCCGCTTCGTATCGGGCCACATCGCACATCCTGAAGTGTTTTATTCCTCTTGTACCACAGCAATTTGCCAAGGATTACAATTTTAAACGTATTAACGAACGATATGTCAATTCTTTAAACAGTTTATAGTTACATTTAACGTTGTGAGACAAGTTAATTCCTGTTATCACTACATTATATATATAGCAACTGGGTTCGCATATTGCTGGCGAGCGTTGTGATGTCTGTGACATGCTGTGAAGCAAGATCTACTGACCACCTACGTAGGCTATGTGGAATGAACAAAATTTGACCATGCTAGCATGCAAAAGCAGAGGACTTTCAGGAACCAAGTCGGCCTAGAAGAGGACGGGAACTGCCTTCGTTTTCTGAACAAGAAAACACTTTGAGTAGAACATGCAAATACTACGTCACTTGTTGAAGGTCTCAGTACGTGTGCGCATGTGCACGAGAGGATATCCAGATGTTAGACACTGCCACTGGTGGGGGTGAAACAGAACCTGTGATTTGCCTTGCAGCTGGCACTACTGTCAGAAAAGCAATGAACACCTTCCTGACCAAACAGAGTCGGATATTCAACAGCGCTGTGGTGTAAGTGTTAATGCTTGTTAAAAGCTGCCCTGCAGTCCATTTTTGATGATGAAAAGATGATGACATGAAATAACTTTTGGCCAATCCTTCAGGTCATTCTTGAATCTCTTTATGTCCAGGCATCAACCCAATCAGAGAGCAGTAAGGAAAGGGGAAAGAGTTCTCTTTGAATAGAAGTGTTTATGATATGGTACAAGTGGAAGACTTTGGAGGCTGCTCCAGGATAGACTCACGCCGTAGATCGTTGGGCACTGTGCCGCCACGACCCCACACATTCAGCTCACCAAAGATTCCTGTTTCAATCATCTCCTCCTGCCAGGGTATGGAGATATTTCCAGAGGCAAACTCATCAAAAAAATCCTTATCCGTGTCTTCCAGGTTGACCCCTTTCACAGTGGAGAATGCGCCCACGTCATCAAGGTCCTTGGCATACACGGTCTTCGAATCAGGGACAAACGGAGGTGGGAGAATCCCTATGAGAACACGAGACAATTTAGTGTGGAAACACTTGTAGAGGATAAAAAAATCAAGCCATCTAACTCAGCAAAATGACTTCAATATGTAGTACAGGTAGAAGGAGTTTGTGAATTTTAGAGCCCTCTGTTGGCTGCCAAGTGAATTGGATCCCCACTGAAAACCCCTTCCCTCCAACTGACCCCACACCCTCGGCTAAAACTTCCTGTAGTAGAGGCACAGGGCTGAGTGTCTCTCTTCCGACACGGAACAAGTTTCTGAACTAGAAATATGTAAACATGGGTCTTGCCAAAGTGGCCCTTTAAAAAAAAAAAAAAAATTAATTGCTGCCATCCCATCATACCTGCATCCAGCTTCCTCCAGTTGATACTGCTGAAGAAAGGGTGCGCACGCAACTCATCACAAGTCCCATTCTTGAAGCCCAGCCTCTTGTCCACCTCCCTGGCGAGCAAGGCTTCACATATGGACTTTGCATTCTCACTGAACTTCTCGGTGTAGGTTACTGGTTCATTCAGGATGCGCTTCTTCAACTCTTTGTTCTCCACCTGTGAGAAAGAGAAATTTATTTTTTCCCCCAGAGAGTATGCAAATAAAAAATAGTAGCTCACGTTTTATTTTGATATTAGATGTAAAGAGTTTCTACAAAACCCCCAACCAGGAGGAGCTCCTAGTTAATTTGGGAATTTCAAATCAGTTGGTGAGATCAACCATGCTAATCTGATCAGCATATTCCTATAGGTCAGGGTTTGTTCCCCAGTTCCTGTCCTGAAGGGCTGGGGTCCAGTACAGAGATTTGATTGGTCTAATACACTTACTAACCAGCGAAATCCCAATTCTGACCCTTCAGGACTGGAACTGAGGAACCCTGGTTTCAGTCTTGTGACCGTGGACTACTCATTGAGTGAGCCTGATCATGTGGTCAGACTGTGATTATAAAAGAATGATTCAGTGAGAAATCAAGTTTGCACAATTTCCACATGCACCATTAGTAGTTAAAAAAATCAACCAAAATACTATTTATTTATTTATTTTAAATGTAGAGATTGTGGATGAGATAGACTTCCATTATTTTTGGAAGAAAACATTTAAAAATCAAACATCATGTACCTTTTGGTAGTGGAAAATTGTGTAAAACAGAACTTTTTCCCTGACCCATTCCTTGAAATGTTGTGGATCTATGAATCACAGCACAAATACAGTTCTTGTATTTGCATCATTTCAGACTAGGATGAGGTTAAATTTGTGTCTGTAAGACAACCAAAATGTACTTGGTCACCTTCTCCCCTCGAGTCCTGAAGGGGCCTTTGGCAGCAATGAACTCATAGAGAGTGACCCCAAGAGTAAAGTAATCTACAGAGTAGTCATACTCCTCTCCTTTCAGCAACTCAGGGGCCATGAAACCTGAATTCAGAAAAGAAAAATGTCAAAAGGTCAGAAGTGTTCTCATACATTCATAGAATAGCCTTAATAACACAATTTCCATGTCTAGGAGTTGTTTTTTTTTTGTTTTGTTTTTTTAAAAGTTTTACTGTATTTGAACTGGGACCAGTGGACCAAGTATGCATGCTCACTAGTAAGGGTCTACAATCAATCGTACAATCATTTACATCTGGGATCCAGAGCAGAAAAACAGAAAAGGAAGATTCTGAGATTTGTGCAACAACTGGAACTTCAGAACACACCCGGAGTCCCAGCGTAGCCTTTCGTCTTCTCCTGGTCGTCTGCTAACTCCACAGCCAACCCAAGGTCAGAGATACGCACGTTACCTTTGAACACACATCAGCGCAATGACAAACAAACGTCAAAGATTGTACTCCTAGCTAAAACAACAATCACTGCCATACTGTTTAAAATACTGTTTGTACAGTATTACGAAAGCATTAAGTGCACCGCGTCCGTCATTTTTGTACGTCTTTGTACTGTACGTCACAGAACTTCTTAAAGTTTCTGGCAGCAATTTTGGAGAAGAAAAACAACTGCCCTTTTCACCTTCATTGTCAAGAAGAACATTCTCTGGTTTCAGGTCTCTGTAGATGATCCTCTTCTGATGAAGGTGCTCCAACCCTTGAATAATCTGAGCTGAATAATAACATGCCCTGGGCTCATCAAAGCCTGGATTATTCTCATCTACATTATAAATGTGGTACCTGAGAACACAGGAAGCACAACATCTCATTTCAGATATTCTTTAAGCAACTTAAAGCCATATAAGTAATACAATAATGCTAAGACATTATGAGTGAATAGTTAATTAACTAGTGAGTTGAGTCAGTTTTAAAGTATAGAAGTAAAAATAAAAATCCTGAACATGTATAGAGGTTCGTGATGACTGGATCTTAACCTCAGGTCTCCTCCATTCATGATGGTCATGACCAGACAAAGTTCTGTTTTGCTCTGGAAGGCGTAGGCCAGCGAAACGATGAATCTACTATGAACACGAGCCAGAATCCTTTTCTCCACCATGGCACCCTAGACAAGACCAACATATTCAATATATTCAAATTATAAATCGTTTCCACAGGTCACAATTTTAATGGAATATTTGCATTAGGTGTGAAATTAAAACGAGCCTAATACCTGTAAGAACATAGATGAACGAGTAAATGGAAGCAGTCACACTGTTAGAAATGACTTTGCATAAGAAACTGTACTTCAGTTCAGTGTTTGATTACAAATGTTGGTTATAGGTTCAAGTTCCTTGCTGCATAAATGTCCATTATACAGTATTGTACCACATAACCAATGGTATTATTCTTATCCTTTCATTAGTTGGTATTTTCTGCAGTGTATCAGAGAAGCAATCATTCTCATGCTCCAATGCAAACCGTAACGTGGAGGTCTTCGTCCCTGGTGTACAGCTTAGCTCAAATCTGTTCCTCATTTAAAAGATGTTGAAGTTGGCACTTTACCCACTAGTATACAATTGCTTAAAATTTCACCCCCCCCCACCTTTTGAATAGTACTTTTTATTTACCTTCTGTGTTGCCAAAATGCTCAAGTGTTCTGATATCAAAGTTACATATACTGTGTAGGGAAATAAAGATTTGGACACTTTTTTGTTGTTGTTATTTATTGTTCCACTGCTTATATTCACTTGAAATACAGTCATGTGAAAAAATAAGTACACCCCATAGCAATTAATAGGCACTGTTTGACATATTTGTCAAACAGTGCCTATTAATTAAGTCGATTTACTTGAACAAAACCACAAGGAAAATGAGCTTTTTCAGTCATTTATTCAACAGAAATATCAATAAATATGATATTCTTCTGTGGAAAAAGTAAGTACACCCTTGGTTTCAGAAGCAAGTATTGCCCTCTTTAGCAGAAATAACTTCTTGAAGATGTTTTGCATAATTATCCAACAGTCTCTGACATCGGCTTGTTGGAATTTTTGACCACTCTTCCATACAATATTCTTTCAGTTGCATGATGTTTTAGGGTTTTCTTGCATGTACGGCCTGTTTCAAATTCCCCCCCACAACATTTCAATGGGATTCAAATCCGGGCTTCGACGAGGCCATTCCATAACCCTCCATTTCTTCTTTTTGAGCCATTCCTTAGTGGATTTGTTAGCGTGCTTTCTCATTATCCTGTTGAAAGGTCCACTTTCAGTTCAACTTGGACTTTCGGACAGAGGGCCTCACGTTATCTTCAAGCACTCTTTGATATGATGCAGAATTCATAGATGAATTAATGAATGCAAACTCACCGGTCCCTGAGGCAGAGAAGAAACCCCAAACCATAACATTTTCATCACCGTGCTTCACAGTTGGTATGAGGAGCTTCTCCTGAAAAGCTGTCTTTGGCCTGCGCCAAACATGTCTGCTGTTACTGTGGCCAAACCACTCCATCTTTGATTCGTCTGTCCAGAGCACATTATTCCAAAAGGCCTGGTCTTTGCTTATATGCTCATTGGCAAACTGTAGCTTTAATGTTCTTTTTAGACAACAAAGACTTTTTCCTGGCACAACTCCCATGCAGGTCAAATTTGTGCAATCTCATTCTGATTGTAGAAGCATGCACTTTGACACCAACAGTCGCAAGACTTACTCGCAGATCCGGTGATGAAATTTTGGGGTTCTTGGAGACTTCTTTTTCCATCAGATGACCTGCTCTTCGGCTGAATTTGCTTGGATGGCTAGTCCTGGATCAATTGACAGTCGTTTGAAATCTGCTCCATTTGTAGATGATTTTCCTTACAATCGAATGATGTATTTCAAATAATTTGGAGATCTTTTTAAATCCCTTGCCAGACTCATAGACATCCACAACCTTTTTTCTGAAGGCCTTACAGAACTCTTTAGATCTTGGCATGATGACACCACACACCTCGATAACAAAGGGAACACCAGACACTTGATATGAGAGAGGAATAAATAAGACCGGTTCCACCTGCACTCCCTGAACAGGTTCTAATCACTGACACCAAATCCTTAACACCTGATTCTAATTTTATGGATTTGAAGGTGTGATAAATGTAGGGGTGTACTTACTTTTTCCATATGACTGATCTGGGTTTTTTTTTTTTGTTAACCTAAATTGTGAAAATTGCCCATTCCTTTTGGCAAATCATGTTCAATTCCCAAAGGTTACATGAATCACTCTGATGTACATATGATTTCAAAATCCACCAGAAATATTTAATGGGATTTAAGTCAAGAGATTGGCTAGGCTTCTGGAGTTATTTTGGCGGTATGTTCGGGGCTGTTGAGTTCTCTTTTCTCACCAGATTCACGTTCTTGACTGCTGAGATGAAATTCTCCTCTAATATGTCCCAGTACTTCACACCATTCATGTTTCCTTCAGTGATATGTAATGTCCCAGTAGTGTTTGGAGAGAAGTAGCCCCATATCGTGATTCCCCCACCTCCTTACTTCACTATAGGTATGGTGTTATTGGGATCATACCCACAACCCTTCTTTTTCCAAAAATGATGTGAATTATTACCAGAGTTACATGTTTGTCTCATCTAACCGGAGTATACTGTTCCAAAAGTTTTGATTTGTTTAAATGCTTTTAGATTTGCATGTCTGTGTTTTTTTTTTGTTTAGCAAAGGAGTTTTGTGTGGGGTGCAGGAAGCGAGATGATCGTTCTCTATGTAACTGTTGCTCCTGCTGTTTTCAGGTCGTCCTGCAACTCTTTT
The DNA here is from genome assembly GCF_001660625.3 of Ictalurus punctatus. Classification (NCBI taxonomy): domain Eukaryota; kingdom Metazoa; phylum Chordata; class Actinopteri; order Siluriformes; family Ictaluridae; genus Ictalurus; species Ictalurus punctatus. Next base: position 7,952,499 of record NC_030441.2, read on the forward strand.
TGAGTTGACTGTAAGTGTTGTAAATGGTCTGCACTTATATAGCATCTTGTAACCTTAGCGGGATGAATCCACCTGTTTGGGGATGAATAGTTACGGTTTCATGAACTTTCCTTTTGCATATTATCAAACTACAGAGTGTCCCAGAAGTCTCCATACATGAGGGAAATTAAGACTTTTTAGCTTCCAAAATTTTTCAGATAGCCTTTAAGAATACCTTTCACAAAAGAACGTATCGAAATCATTCTCATATCTGGATCGGGAAGCTGTCGCAAGGTTGTGATGGACTTTAACAGGAAACATAGCAAACACATCACACCCAACACTGTTGCTAAATTTATTAACAAATTCCAAAAGACTGGAAGTGTTGCAGACCAACCGAGAAGTGAACGTCCACCAACATCCACTGACGAAGGCACGATCGACATGGTGCTGGCAAACATAGTCCTGTATTTATGGATACCTGTGGGAGACGATGCATTTTGTGCCGACAGGGATGATCAATGGCTTTGCTATGGCTCTGTAACTATCATCCACTTGAGTCTTGTTTAATAATGTTCTCCCTGCGAACGTTAGCAAGCTCCATCACCTTCACCATGATTGCGTAAAAGCTTCCCAAACAATGGAAACATCTTTTATATTCACACCTGGTGCAATTTGCACAAGAGCATTTCTGTGCAGCATTTAGAACTTGATTTATTTATATGTAACCTTAACGCATACATTTTTAATCTAGAGTCTCAATCTATTTTTTTTTCCCTTATAAATATTTGTTTTTAAAACATATCTTCTGGATGCTTGTGAATATACCATCTCTGTTCATATTTATAAGTAGGGGGAAAAAAAAAAGAGGTGTGTGTAAATTTGAAGCGGACATGTGAACTGTTAGTATATTAAATAACAAAAACAAAAGGTGTGTGAATACGTGTTTCCTATCACTGTAACAGTATAGTAAGGTGCAACACTAGATAAGGGGCTTAGTTACGGACACTTTCGGAACAGGATAGTGGGCCACTTTGAAATCCACAGTAGTGAGTCTTATGCAACTAAGCAGCTCTTGTAATCTGAGTAACAATGACATTCAACTGAAGGTGAGAGAGTCTGGGTTGTTTTGGATTTCGGTATATTTCCCATTAAATAAGTACACGGATTGGTTTAGACTAGGACATTTCCTAATATAATAGAACGGACATGTACTTTATGTTTATGCACAGAAAGGTTTAGCATGTGGTGTTTACTGACCATGTTTGGCCATGAATAAAGCCCCGTTCAGGACTTGACAAGCAATTTGATCATACTGCATCCTCATAGAGTCAGCAACGATTGAGTACTTCTCTGTAAAACCTTAAACCGCACTGATCTAAATCATATGATTCTTACCTCATAGCCTTTCCTCTTCTTAAGCCTTTTTTTATTCAACTTCTTGCAGGCGTACATCTTTCCTGTGGCCCTCATCTGGCAGGCTGACACCTCGCCGAAGCCCCCCTTTCCAAGCACACGGAAGTCCAGGAACCAGTCCTCACCAATGGGCTGCATCTCCAGCCATTTCCACTGCAGGAACCTCTTGAAGTACATGGTCTCCAGGTAGAAGGAATATGGGACCTCCTTAAGGAAATCAAGAACGCAGGCTAGAATGTCAACGAACAAGTCATCTGAAGCGTTCTCATGCTGCTCTTTCACCTTGGTGATGTCATTTTCAGGCAGAAAGGGACAGAAGTACTTGGCTGCAGGGTCGACGTAGCGTTGGAGGATCTTGGCAGCTTTACTGACACGATCCTTGTCCTCAGCAGTGTCATATTCCTCCACATCCTTCCAGAGGCGACACGGCCCCTTGTACTCACTAGTTGTTTCTAGGTATTCCTGGAACAGGCGCTTGCCAATGGGTTGTTCGACACAGATGCTGTTAAACTGGAGGTCCAGTGTCTCCCTAAGGCCCTCACATACTGTGATGTGAGGCAGTTTGAGCTTGCTATGGTACTTCTTGTCCCGACTTGCTGCTGGGTTTGCTGAGCCATCGAAGCTTCCACGAGCTGAGATGTATGCCGAGTTGGCTACCACTGTTGTAAGACCACCAATATCCATGGTGTCAAATCAATGGCTGGACTTGATTGGATGAAAATACAATTAATTGAGCAGACAAAACAACTATCCTGGTTCAGGCCTTGAGCATTGGCACTCAGCGCTTCTCTCCAAATAGAGTGTGGGTCAATAAAGGAGACAAAGGGAAGTAGATTGGATAACCAGACATCAAAATCCAGGAGACTCAGGATCCTGGAGAAATTGCGTCTTGAAGGATTCAGGCAGAGAAAGTGTCCGCAGAATCCCGCTTAGGACTTTGGTCAGACAGGAGCATGAAAGACTAAGCCCTATGGCACAGACACTCGAACGCCCAGATCTGCCTGTCTCATCACCTTTCATAAAGCCCTTATCTCCTAACTCCATAATACCTTCCCCATGTTAACCCTTGAGGACTCAACTTTCAAACAAAAAATGTGTGCTAAATCACTTCACTCTAATACTTAAAATATAGACAGCATGATGGTTTGTTGGTCAAGTGGATTACTCTGGCTTGCTTTATGACATTACTTCCTAACAATATCTGGCCTTTATGAGGCACACTTGACCCCTGGAGTAGATTATCTTAGAGGTTATGAACTCTCTTGTAACTAAGCTTCTTCCCATCAATCTCAAGCCAAATACACAGCTGAAGTATTTAAGTGAGTAGCACTCTCACTGAAGAAATCTTGGCATTTGCTTCCAGTGTCAATGTTAACTCTAAAACCAAACCGTTTATCTTTGAATTGTGCTGGTTCCTACTCTTTGATAAGGTACCAAGATCTTACTCAAACTCAAGCTGAGATCTTATGGCCTTATCCAAGGTTTCAAGGTGACCACAATGAACTTCTGCACATTTCCATTACTGGGTGAATGAGGGTACCTGTGATTGGTTAATCCTACCCAGAGTTATGCATGTTAATTGTGTGCTTATCACCATATATAAAAAGACGTGTGATAGGGGCACAACCGTTGTGCCCACACGACGCAGAGACCAGGGGACGGGTAGCCCAAGTGAAAGAGGACAGCTTTTAAATTAATTTGTGAAAACTGACAATTTGGGAAGATTTTCTGCAAACTAGTAGCTCCCAGTCAAGACCTATACAATGGCTACTCTGAAGGAAAAGAGAACCTGTGGCCAAAGGTGTGAGGACTTTGGCCATTTTGTTTGGAATTCCGATGAAGGGAAATTTATGGGAAGAACACCAATAAGATGGCGTAAGTACTGCAAATTCATTCCTCAGGTAAAATTGAAATTAATCATCTGAATAAACAGTTGAAGTTGAAGTACAGCTTTCATTTCCTCAATCAAGTTAAAGTTGAAAAGTAAAAACTTTAAGTAAATTTGAGTATAAACATACTTTAAGTATGAAAGAAATTGTTCAAATAAGAAAAAAGAGATGTGTACCATAAATTTGATAGTAAATTGATGCCCCCTTCACCAAGGCAAATGAGAAAACCTTACCCAAGGCTAACTAACCTTTTGCCTAAAATGTCAGCTATCATGATACTAACTAGTGTAATGCTAATACCTAGCGGTCACCACACAAACTGTGTTACTATTACATAGCAGCAGACAGATTACAGCAGAGGTCACCAACCCTGTTCCTTGAGATCTGCCTTCCTGAAGACTTTAGCTCCAACCGTAATGGTGTCCACCTGACCATCTAAATCACTGCCTTAAGAAGTTCTTGATCAACTAAAACAGGGCATGTTAGATTTTGGTTGGAGAGGAAACCTTCAGGAAGGTAGATCTCAAGGAAGAGGGTTGGTGACCATTATTACAACAACGGGTATTAAGTTCTATTCTTGCTGTTACATCTGTTAGTTTAGATTTGTTAGGAATTTAGATCCTTGGATCTCCTTGAAATGTAGAGAATTAGAAAATCGAGATTTTCCTTTTAAAATCTAGTCAAAAGTATTAGATGAAAAGAAAACTCAAGTAAATCAACAGACTGTTGCTGCTGATAAAATGCTAAAGCTCAGCTTTAACCAGTAGAGCCGTTTGCTAAATTATCAAGGATATATTCCATCTTCAATGCGTCTTGCTTATATTCTGCACATTTTCCAAAATTCAATTAGCAAGGGCGCACAAGCTATGACCTCCTTATGACTTTCTCATGCCCTTTTCGTGTGCAGTGAATTATGGTGTATTTGCTTTTGGTTAAAAGGTAGTCACGGCCTTGTCGTGAATGTTGCTGACAGATAAGACCGAGAGATAAGCAATAATTTGCAGAAGGATATCAAGAATTTGTTCATGCAGACTGATGACGCATGATTGTATACTAAATAAAAGTGAGCACCGTGAGCTACACGACTTTTACACTTTCACAACTCTTTATTTCAGTGTACATCAGCCTGTATTATGTAGCATTCTACGTGGTGATGACAGCCTTGTTTTCCCTGGCCATCTACGTACTCATGTACACACTGGACCCGTACAAACCAGATTACCAGGATCGATTAAAATCGCCAGGTTAACAAATCTTTAAAGCTGTCTTTCCTTGTGATGCACATATATACACGCAGTGCTTTCAGGACGTCATTGCTTCATGCTATTTTGTAGGTGTAATGGTTTGGCCGGACACGTATAATGATGAAGAGCTAGAGATCACCTACAACATGTCTGATAAGAATAACTGGATGACAAAGTCTAAAATACTTCAGGACTTCCTCGAACGTACGTATCAACTCTTCATGTACAAACCCCAAAAGTGAATATGGTCTAACAATTCATTCTTTTTTTTTTTTTCCCTGCCTTTAATTCAGCATACAACGATACGATACAGGCACAGTGCAATCATTACAACTGTACTTCTGGAAAGTACTTCATCCAACACGCGTTCGACGCTCCAAAACATACAAAGTGGTCCTGTCCATTCTACCAAAGCATGCTGGGTAACTGTTCCGGCATTGACGACCCCACATTTGGTTACAACACAGCCCAGCCATGTGTAATCATCAAGATGAACAGGGTAAAGTAGGATTGTATAGAAATAATCCAAAAGGCTGGCTTCCAGTGAATTTGCCTACTTATTGTTCTTCTCAGATCATCAATTTCCTGCCGAACAATGGAACAGGAAGCGCGCCATATGTGAACTGCACTGCGCTAGTGAGTGTGGACCATATTAGTCGATGGATGTCAAACACTGATATGACCGATAAACCTAATCTGAAGCGTGTGTCTGTTTACAGGAAGGTCAAGATAATGTTCGTGGCTATACGTACTACCCCACTAATGGAACTCTCGACCTTTCGTACTTTCCATACTATGGCAAGCTGGCCCAGGTACAGCACCTTCGACGTGTATTCTGCTTTTTCAGAGATACCTGTAAACGTCACGTCTCAGTGAACTTGTGTTGTATTCTCTCCCAGCCAACCTACATGAATCCGCTGGTGGCTGTGAAACTTGATCTCGTTAACCAGAGGCATGCTGTGATCCAGTGCAGGGTAATGGCCAACAACATCGCTCATCAGAACTACTACGATCCCTACGAAGGAAAAGTGATCTTTCATTTAACCGCTTTGAGTTAGCCATGTTCATTCAAAGATTGTGCCTTGTTTTTTCAATTTTATTTTCCATGTCATTCCAGTATGAATCAATAACACAAAAAAACTTTGCTTTGCAAATCAACCTTTGTATTAGAGACAATCTTAAAGATTTTTTAAAAAAAAAATCTAGTTGCATTAACTTGTCCAAAATGTATTGTTTTTTTAATTTAAAAATGGTATGTAGGTTAATTATCAACATACAGTAAGTCTTAAAATAAAGATATGAATAAAAGAGTACAAATACCGTGTATGCTTTTGTTAGCCCTTCCTGAAATAAGAAGTTTAGACACACAGAAGAACTGCAGAACAACCCCATGTCCATATAAACCCATATAAAATGTATATTATCTGTAAGATATTTCTTCTCCTTTCAAAAATAATTGTTAAAAAAAAAAAGAAAAAAAAAAGGAATTTACATAATGAACATCTGCGGAACAATTTAATATTCATTTCTTAACTAGACACACTGCGTTTGTAATTACAAATCAAATGTTATTATAACGTGACACTTGGTGGAAGGTGTTCAATCCAAAACCCACCTATGGTAAGAAAACGGTTGCCTGTATGAAAAGTAACAGTTTAACAAAAAAAAACAACAAAAAAAAATCTGCCACATCAAACTGAAGGTTAGGAAAATGGCTATCCAATAACTCAAAGCAAATTCAAATCTTTGGACAGGAAAAGTCCATTTAAATTGATGGTCACAGTGGATAAAGTACAACTAGAGGATCACACTGAAGTCTTAACTTCCAACAGAATGAAAAAAAAAAAGTGTTACAAAAGAATCAAACAGTGACGAGGAGGTTAAAAAAAAGGAGGGGGTGTGGTAAAAAAACAAACAAACAAAAAAACACTAAATAATACTAAAAAAAAAAAAAAAAAAAAAAAAAAAAAAAAACTATTTCAAAAGCACCACTGAGATCCTTGACAAGGCAGCTGCGCTTTGCTCAGCAGACTGTGAAGGGTTGCTAAGAACATACAACCATACGAGGATTTTCAGAGGTCACAAAACAGAAACCTCTCATCACAACATACATCACACCACCGTGCTGTAGGCGGTGTTGACTGAGGCGAAAGCAGGGCGAAGACTTAATCTTCATCATCATCATCAAAGTCCTCATCATCCTCATCTTCGTCCTCTTCCTCGTCCTCCAGGAAGGATGCCGGAGTATCACGAGAGCTGCCATGGTACGAGCTGTTGGAGCTGGAGGCCATAGTGGCAACAGCTCCATTATCACTATAAAAAGATAAAGAATAAATAATTAATAAATAAAGACGAGGCACGTCAAGGAAAATAATCAATGTTGGGGTGGTGTGATGCTTATTAATGAACGTCACACTGTACTTTTTTATCTGTTTATAGTTACATTTAATGTGTGTTTCCATAAGACAAGTTGGTTTCTGTTAAAACTATAATATTATAACTATAAATACTATCATTTCCTTTTCTCGCCTTCTTAAAAGACATGTTCTTCAGATGTCGTGGAGCTCTTCTGTGAATGATGCGGCCAAAAATGCTTGACTTTGCGCTGACTTTTTTCAAAATCTGTGATGCAACTTGCCGAGTTAACTTCTTGAATTGGTGAAATTGCATGAAATTGTTCTGCACGGTCTTTCGCAGTGATGTTTGTTAGTAAAATTAGATGTTTTAGCTGTACTCATTTTCAACGTACGTGAATCGATGAGGGCTTTAGCTGATTGCACGCTGTGATGACGTCACGTGACGCGTCTTGGCCCAAATCTATGGAAAATCTGCAGTAATTTTGAAAGATCACAAGCCTCTCCGAATATTGCAAAGTTTGACAGATTTTGCGTTCGTTTCTGCGATTACAAAAATAATTTATACATAATAATTTCTTGCTTTTCAACCGGAAACATGTACACCTGCCCCCCATGTTGAACGCTATTGGCTGTTTGCTGCAAACGTCTGGTTTTTATGAGCACACAGAGCAAACCTCGGTTCAGGGTTAAAACCTGGGTTGAGTGAGACAGTTGATAAGCAGAATCATAAATTTAATTAACCCGCGTTAGGAATGTTTGGTTTCGTCAACTCAAAACTTACTCCGGAACTCTGAGTTTGTTCGACACGCTTCGGGAGGCAGGCCTCAGAGTTCCCACAACGCGTTTGTATTTCTGAGAGAAATTTCGCAGAATGGCAGAGGAACTCACCTGTTTGTATGAGAATGTCTGTGGACTCCCTGTGCCATATCTAAACAAACACAAACATTAGAATAAAATAAGATTGATTTATTTTACCCAATTGTACTATACTGTACAAGTATTGTAAAAATACTGCCGTCAGTAATTCACTCCATATGCTTTACTTTGGAAGGGGAAAAAAGAAAAAAAAAACCCAACCATACAACACAGTTGTGCTGTAGGTTAATCAGCCCTATTGGGTCCAGAAGTATAACTCTACATGAAAAATGCACAATTATTCAAAATAGTTAGGTTAAATGAAAATAACATCTAATCAGCCATGTGTTACTCAGCATAGCAGTAAAGTTATGACTGACAGGGGTTTCCTGTTGGCCAGGTGTGCCCTGTTAGATTGACTGTAATCAGTAAATAGCTCTAAACATCTACTCTTGGTTTGAGCCCTGGCTTCTGCCAATGAACACTGCATTTGTTGCTAAAAAGGAAAAGCCAATATGAAGACCAGAGAGCTGTGTATGGGAGAAAAGCAATCTTGCAATACCATTTTGTAGCTGAGGAAAGAGGGAAAATCTATCAGAGCCATTGCACAAGCATTGGGCATAGCCAATACAACCATTTGGAGTGTCCTGAAAAAGATACCACTGGTGTACTAACAACCAGACATTGAACAGCTCGGCCAAGGAAACAGCAGCAGTTGCAGAATCACTGTGAGAGCTGTGAAGAAAAAGATAAATTCCATACCAAAAGACGCAAACCAGTCATCAGCAGTAAGAATCAGAAAACCAGATTGGAATTCACAAAGAAATACAGAGGAGATGAGCCACAAAAGTTCTGGAACCGAGATTAACCTCTACCAAAGTGATGGAAAGACCAAAGTGTGGAGAAAGAAAAACAATTATTCATGATCCAGAACACTAGAAGCTCATCTGTGAAAAATGGTGGAGGTAGTGTCATGGCTTGGGCTTGCACGGCTGCTTCTGGAACAGGATCACTAATCTGTATTGATGATGTAACTCATGATGGTAGCAGGAGAATGAATTGTCCTCCTGAAGAGGAGACTGAAGGGAGAAACCCCACCCCACCCCCCAAAACCAAAAACAACCGAGAGAGGCTGCGGAAAAAGCCTGGAAAAGCATCACAAAAGAACCGTTATTAATAATGTGGTTCTTTGCATATAAACTCGATTAATGGAATATGTAATAATAATTTTAAAAAGTGTCAAATTATTACTGAAATTTCATTAACCTTAGGCCACAAAATCTTATTGGATTAACCAACTTCACATCAGCTACCAATCAGGGAGGGTGAAGACAAATACGTGCTTCCTCAGACACACGTGAAGCCAGCCAAACATTTCTTTTCAAATTGCTGTGGCACAGGGTAGCGCCACACGCTCAGTCCTCTAAATGGACACGGCGAGCGCAAACAGCTTACAGTCGTGGCCTCATACACACGATTTATAATAGCCTTGCTAAATGTGCAAATACAAATCAATGGCCAAAAGAGGTTGAGAACCCCCGTCTTAGTACTTAGAGCTTGTGTTCTGACCTGTTACATAAGGTTCCAGCGCTTTAGGTATGAGGGTTCGGGCTATCTTCAGATTTTCCGGCGTACATTTGCCCGAGTCGAGCCCAAGCGCCATGCCCATGCGCTTCAGCACCTCGATGTCGTCATGGATCTCAAACATGTTGTCAAAGTTAAACAGGTACTCAAACCTGTGGAGGACAACACGTTTACGCTGAGCACGCTTGAGGAACGTCGTGAAAAGCAGGAGAACGAGTCAGTGTGAGTCTTACTTGTCATTTGAGATGCTGCAGTCGATGACTGTCTTCTTGCTGGTGTTCACTATGATGAAGGGGAGGTGGATGACTGTGTTGGGAGGAGGTCTGTGGTTCTTCTGCTCTGCCTCGCGATTCCTTTGCACCAGGCGCTTGAAGGCTATTTGCTAGATTTATTTTTCATATGTTCAACACAAAAGGTGTGTGGATTAGGAGCCATAATAGACTTGTGGTTTAAATAAACATGTTCATACCCATGTGTGCGCGTACCTGTAGTATAAGCTCTTGAAGCTGAGACTGTTTCTGCTTGATTCTTTCAAGTCGTCGCTGGCGCTCGGCCTTTAGTGAAGGAGACACACTCTGAATCAATACAGTACACGAATAACACCGCATGCATGCACAAATCAAGAATGTTCTGCTGATTGTACTGATGTTCTGCTGAAAACCTCTGGCCAGGACATCAAGTTGTGTGTAAAGTTTTACCCAGGAAGTGAACAGTCAGTTCTCGAAGTTGATGTGTTGGAAACAGGAAAAATGGGCAAACGTAAGGATGCGAGCGACTTAGATGACGGGAGTCAGATCATCTCCAAAACAGCAGGTCTTGTGGGGTGTTCCCGATATGCAGTGATTAGTACCTACCAAAATTGGTCCAAGGAAGGACAACCGGTGAACCGCAAGACAAGCAGTTATTTAAACCGGTCAAGCGCTGTATTTATCCAATCACGGTTGTTGACACAGCAAATATGCAAATAAGAACGTTAACCCAGGATTTATGAATATACAGTGTGAAACGTTAGATTATGAATACCCATGAATAATTGTCAACCCTGAGTAAAGAACAGGCAGTGTGAAACAACCCAGATATTGGGTTGTTTTTGATGCATGTGGGGAGCGAAGGCAAGCCTGTCTGGTTCGATCCCACAGAAGAGCTACTGTAGCATAAACTGCTGAAAAAATGCTGGCTATGATGGAAAGGTGTCAGAACACACTGCATCACAGCTTGCTGAGTAGCTGCAGTCCAGACAGAATGCCCATGCTGACCACTGTCCACTGCCGAAAGCATCAGAACTGGACCATGGAGCAATGGAAGAAGGTGGCCTGGTCTGATGAATCACTTTTTCTTTTACATCATATCGATGGCTGGGAGTGTGATAAGAGATGGCACCAGGGAAGAAGGCAAGCCGGTGAAGGTTAGTGTGATGCTCTGAGCAATGTTCTGCTGGAGAACTTTGGGTCCTGGCATTCATGTGGATGTTACTTTGACACGTACCACCTACCTACACATTGCTGCAGACCAAGTACACCTCTTCATGGCATTGATATTCCCTAATGTCAGTGGCCTCGTTCAGCAGGATAATGCTCCCTGACACACTGCAAAAACTGTTCAGGAATGGGTTTGAGGAACATGACAAAGAGTTCAAGGTGTTGACTCGCTTCCAAATTCCACAGAACTCAATCTGAAAGAGCGTCTGTGGGATGTGCTGGACAAACAAGCCCGATCCATAGAGGTCCGACCTCGCAACTTACAGGACCTTCTGCTAACATCTTGGTGCCAGATACACCAGCACATTTAAGAGGTCGTGTGGAGTCCATGTCTCGATGGCTCAGAGCTGTTCTGGCAGCACAAGGGCAGGTTGTTAGGCAATATTAGGCAGGTGGTTTTAATGTTATGGTTGATTGGTGCATGTTTTGACCCATTCCTAAAATGTCTCTTTTGAATTGAACTGTACTTTAGTCATGTTTTATGCATGTGTACATATTGGTTTCTAACCTCCAGGTCCTTGCACTCCTGAGCAGAATTAGTTGGGAAGCCGATCCATTTGATTTCCTTCTTGTCTTTGGAGATGATGTTCATCGCCATTAGGACATTTAATGCATCATATACCCGCCGCCGAATGTTCTTCTGGTCATAAACATGCTATTGGTACAGAAACATATGGAAAACACAAGTCAGATCAATCAAGAAGAAAAAAAACAACAGAGGTTTTATTATTGTGGGGAATAATATAAAATATAGACAGGAAAAAGGTCTAGAATAGTGTGACAGTTTTTTGAACAAAACAAAGAGATCATTTTATATTTTAGAAAACACTTTAAACCGTTTACAATAAACAAAAATGATTATGAAGGTAAGTTTAGAGCAGTGGTTCTCAACCAAGTGGGCGTGCCCCGGCCAGAGATCGGAAGAGGGGTGCAGATTGTTTTCAAGAAAGAAAGAAAAAAGACACAGACAGGGCATCATTTGGGTCCTCTGTGTATTTTATTGCTTTTCAAATAGAATGTGCATAAATGAAAAACCCCACGTTCCCTCTCCTTCTGCATTTTCTTTTTGCTAGGGAGGGGTGGAGCTTAGCCTGCCTTTTATCTAGCGGTCAGTGCAGACCAGTGTTGCCAACTAAGCAACTAAGAGTCACCCTTCAGTGACTCTTCTGCAAAAAAAAAATAATTTTTTTTAAGCACCTTGCGACAAATCTATCAACTTTTTGGACAAACCTTAGCAACTTTCCAAATATCACCAGTTCTGCGAGGCCTTGCTTTCCCGCTGCACTCACCTCTCTCTGGGTCTGCTCTGTTCAGCGAGTGTCTGAGAGCCAGAGATTTAACAATGTCATGGATAACGAGACGCGCCCTTCGTCCTGATTTACATCATTCACATGTGAATGTTTTTAGAACGCAAGCTGAATGGAATGCAACGTGTTTCACTTGTAAAATAGTCCACGTTATTACAGCCTAGTTCTCTTGTTCAAAGTAGTTATAGTGTTCAGAAACAGTTTATATCATTCATGTTCAATACCTGTCCATTATATAGTTTTATAAAAGTCATTAGTTATTTAAAAAAATCATAAGTTATTAAAAGTAATTTAAAAAAGTAAAAAACACAAAAGCAAAAAATATCAAATCTATCTATCAATCAATCAAAAACAGATTATAGATTAGGTAGATAGATAGATTTTATATAGAATAGATGATCATTGCCTCGAATATAAACTTCTGGTTTAGAGGACTTGGCGTCCATGGTTTCCAAAAGGAATTTCAAAATGTATACTCTTTTTATAGCCAATCATGTTACTGACCTGTTGCCAATTAACCTCCAGCTGTTTCTTTTTACTAACACTTACTTTTCCAGCCTTTTGTTGCCCCGTCCCAACTTTTTTGAGATGTGTTGTGGCCATCAAATTCAAAACGACCTTCTTTTTTTCCCCATAAAATAGTACATTAAATAAGTTTAAACATTTGATACATTTTCTATGTTCTATTGTGAATAAAATATGGGTTCATGAGATTTGCGAATTACTGCATTCTGCTTTCATTGACATTTATTTACATAGCATCCCAACTTTTTTGGAATTGGGGTTGTATATTATATATTATATATATAACATGTGTATACATATATACACATACATACATATATATACACACACACACACACACACACACACACACAAAGTATCTCAAAAAAGTGAGTACACCCCTCACATTTTTGTAAATATTTGATTATATCCTTTCATGTGACAACACTGAAGAAATGACACTTTGCTACAATGTAAAGTAGTGAGTGTACAGCTTGTGTAACAGTGTAAATTTGGTGTCCCCTCAAAATAACTCAACACACAGCCATTAATGTCTAAACCGCTGGCAACAAAAGTGAGTACACCCCTAAGGGAAAATGTCCAAATTGGGCCCAAAGCGTCAATATTTTGTGTGGCCACCATTATTTTCCAGCACTGCCTTAACCCTCTTGGGCATGGAGTTCACCAGAGCTTCACAGGTTGCCACTGGAGTCCTCTTCCAGTCCTCCATGGTGACATCACGGAGCTGGTGGATGTTAGAGACCTTGTGCTCCTCCCCCTTCCGTTTGAGGATGCCCCACAGATGCTCAATAGGGTTTAGGTCTGGAGACGTGCTCAGCCAGTCCATCACCTTCACCCTCAGCTTCTTTAGCAAGGCAGTGGTCGTCTTGGAGGTGTGTCTGGGGTTGGTATCATGCTGGAATACTGCATACTGATCATGCTCCGCTTAAGTATGTCACAGTACATGTTGGCATTCATGGTTCCCTCAATGAACTGTAGCTCCCCAGTGCCGGCAGCACTCATGCAGCCCCAGACCATGACACTCCCACCACCATGCCTGACTGTAGAAGACACACTTGCCTTTGTACTCCTCACCTGGTTTCCGCCACACACGCTTGACACCGTCTGAACCAAATAAGTTTATCTTGGTCTCGTCAGACCACAGGACATGGTTCCAGTAATCCATGTCCTTAGTCTTCTTGTCTTCAGCAAACTGTTTGCGGACTTTCTTGTGCATCGTCTTTAGAAGAGGCTTCCTTCTGGGACGACAGCCATGCAGACCAATTTGATGCAGTGTGCGGCGTATGGTCTGAGCACTGACAGGCTGACCCCCCACCCCTTCAGCCTCTGCAGCAATGCTGGCAGCACTCATACGGCTATTTCCCAAAGACAACCTCTGGATATGACGCTGAGCACATGCACTCAACTTCTTTGGTCGACTTACACTGTTACACAAGCTGTACACTCACTACTTTACATTGTAGCAAAGTGTCATTTCTTCAGTGTTGTCACATGAAAAGATATAATCAAATATTTACAAAAATGTGAGGGGTGTACTCACTTTTGTGAGATACTGCATATATAAATAATTGCTTTTATCCATCTCTATTCTTTCCACCCCAACACTCCATTGTCTGTATTTAATTAAGAAGCGGTAGTAAAAAGGCACAAACTCATCTAGCAGAAGCACGTATTAATGGGGAGAACTTACAGCGTCATTGGGAGAGATGTTGTCTCCAGAACTCAGCTCAGTCACCAGCTCGTCTGCGACCTCATTATAGGAGGTTACGCCTTTCTTCTGAACCTTCTCGCACACCTTCATGGAGAAATGTCTCAAGCCTTTCCCATTCTTGTCCCCTCTTCTACTGCTGCGTCTGTAGGAGAGAAAAACACTCATTAAGATCTCGGATTCATTCCAGGTGATATTTACCCCTCGTCATCCGACCTTGAAATAGAGCTGTCGATCTGCTCTCTGTAACTTTACAGTTATTATATGAGTTCAAATCCAGTGTTCTAGACTGCAAAGTGAAAACATCTAAGGTGTCCAGCTTTTAGGGTGAAGAGTTATGCTGCTTTTAGCACTGGCAGGAATTATTTTCTAGGATACGGGCACTCTGATGGTTCAAGCACTGCATCTTAGACTGTGACAAGTTGAGCAAATATAGTTTAATTTTTCCTTTCATTACAAAATATTCATGTTGACCTACAGCTAGGGCTAGGCAGTACAGCTAAAAAAAATTATCACGATATCATGTTTCATATCATTTGGTATAAACATATTTTGACGTGTTTTTCTTATTTAACCAAAGACCAGTTTAAAAAAAAAAGAAAAAAAAAAAAAAAAAAAAAAAAAAAAAAAGGTTTGAATTTAACCACTGATTTTGTTCCTCCCTTCAGTCTCCTCCTCGGAAGGTGAACTGCTGCTGAATTAGGTTAATGTCTGGTGATTGACTTGGCCAGTCTAAAGCCTTCCCCAATAAAGTCCTTTGTTGAGTTGGCATCGTGTTTTGAATCATTCTTTCCTCCCGATTAATTTGGATGCAATTGATTAAATTGTTTTTGTAGACTACTGAATTAATTCTGCTGCTATCATGAGTTCCATCATCAGAAAAGATTAGTGATCCTGGTTCTAGAAGCAGCCATGCAAGTCCAAGCCATGACACTACCTCCACCAATTACGTTTACAGCATTTGGCAGACGCTCTTAGCCAGACTGACTTACAATTATCTCCATTTATACATCTGAGCAATTAAGGGTTAATTAAGACCTTGCTCATGGACCCCACAGTGGCAGCACGGCAGTGCTGGGGTTGAACTCATGACCTTCCAATCAGAAGCACAACATCTTACCCACAGAGCTACCACTTGTTCTCCACACTTTGGTCTTTCCATCACTCTGGTAGAGGTTAATCTCGGTTACAGAACTTTTGTGCCTTATCTCCCTCAGCTCTCGAGGTCTTCTTCCAACGGTGGATACCTTCAAAACCGGTCCTGTGAAGATCGTTGATGTCACAGACTGTTGTTGTTGGGTTTTTCTTCACAGCTCTCACAATATTTGTCATCAGTTGTTGTTTTCCTTGGCCAACCCATTCGTCACCTGTTGTTCAGTACACCGGTGGTTTCTTTCTTTTTCAGGACACTCCAAATTGTTGTAATGGCTAAGCCCAATGTTTGTGCAGTGCCTCCGATTGATTTTTCTCTCTTCTCTCAGCTTCAAAATGGCTTGCTTTTCTCCCATAGACAGCTCTCTGGTCTTCATGTTGGTTTATCCTTTTTAACAACAAATGCAGTCTTCACAGGTGAAACTGAAGGCTAAAACTAACAGATGTTCAGAGCTATTTATTGTTTAAACAACCAATCAAATAGGACACACCAGGGTAACAAGAAACACCTGTCAGTCACATGTTCCAGTATTTTTGCTCACCTACAAATTGGGTGGTCTGATACAAAATGTTCTATGTTGTTTAACACGTCTACATATAAATACCATATGCTTGTATTTTGCTTGTATTTTCTCATTTGTAAGTCGCTTTGGATAAAAGCATCTGCTAAATGAATAAATGTAATACCAGGAAATAAAAGCTGAAATTCTAAACTCTTCTCATATTCATGTTTTAATCTCAAACCCAAACGTCTTCGGTCTACAGCAAAAACAACTGAATTGGACTTGCTGCAGGTAAGTGGCATTATTTAATCCTAGCTGCTAATAACAGGTGCTTCTGATACAGCATAAAGCCAGAATGGGGACTGAGACAACTGGTACTCAGTGATCATAATTTTATTTTTTTTAAAAGGCTGTGTTACAGTGGTGTGTATTAAAAATCCTACTGAGATCCAGAGAGGTGGCACAGAGTGCACATGACGTACCCACTGGACCAGGGTGAAGACTCTCGCGCCTGTGTCTGTGGCGTGAGGAACTGAGCACTAGGAGTTCTGGGGCTGGTTAACAGAGCGGCAGCAGCAGGAGCACTGGGCCTCTGAGGAGTGCCAATCACCTACAGATACAGATTACACAAATCACTCTCAAAATTTACCATTACTCGACATACCATTTAAACAAGTCAATATTAATACTTGCCACAGAAATTCAGCATTGTAAACTCCTTTTCATTAACAAAGTTTTAACAGCTTAGCGATTTAGACTCTTTAGTCCTTAAAGGTTGGAAAACATTACAGATCCTCCAAGTACTATTATATCGTTGCGACGTTTGCACATTTTATAACCAAATTGTCACATGCTAATGAATTGAGAATCCCATTGTATTTGCATGGTGACCTGGGGAAACCTTTTCATGGTGAAATTGTGTCATTTCCAACCATATACAGTCAAGTCTATAAGTGTTTGGATGCTTACACTTTTCGTAATTTTGCCTCTGTACACCACCAATCAAGCTTAATTTCAAATTCACTTTTCAGCTTTAATTCAAGGGGTTTAACAAAAACATTGCATTAACCGTTTTAGGAATTAAAGCCATTTTTTTAAAGCCTGTGAAAATGGAGGAGGGACTCTAAAACTTGGCTGTAATTCCAAAATGGTTGAAGCAACATTTTTGTTAAAGCCCTTGAATTAAAGCTGAAAGTCTACACTTCAATCACATCTTGATCGCTTCATTTCAAATCCATTGTGGTGGTGTACTGAGGCAAAACTACAAAAACTGTGTCACTGCTCAAGTACTTATTTACCCGACTTTATAGTTCCAAAAAACTACAGAATTTCCATAGCTGAAATGTATGCTCTATGAATGCATCTCAACCACGAGTAATTTTGTAGTATACTTGTAGTAAGTCTGCCAAAAGTGAAAAAAAAAAAATGTATTTACGAACTGCAGCGCAAGAGGATCTGATAATTTAATATTCTAGCTTCAGAAAACCTCACACATATTTGGTTTAACATCATTGTATCATTTATATTAGTGCGACAAAGTGATGAGAAACAATATCCCCGTGTCCACCTCCCACCCGGCTCTGGCTGAGAGCTTGTGTCTGTAATTGGATGATAGCGATGATTTGCGCTCTAATCCTGCTGACTCCAAACTTCTGTGATCAGCTTAGGTGGAACTCTCACGGGTCACCTCGCTTAATGTTAATGGAGGATTTTATCGGCGTTGTGCTCTGTACATATTCGAAAGGAAGGATGGGGAAACCTCATTGGAGGAGAGAAGAGGTATTAGAGGGAGCCCCGGCTCTAATTAGGGAACAGGTAGAACCTGTGAGAAGGGGAAGGAGCTCTGGTGCAGGGCAGATTAGTCTTATTTGGGAATGGAAAGTCCTATCACATAGTCAGAGACAGTGACAGTCAAAGCAAGACAAGAAGTGTAGTCCCTCCAGTGACCCTGGATGGTTATGACCCCTTAGATGTCTTACCACATGTGAAAGCACATTAACGCCAGGGCCTCCGAGTGCTTTAGGCATTATCTGCTTCACTCCGGTGACAGAAGAAGGATGGACAGTCACGAGAGACACGACAGCACCTGACAGAGAAAGCAACAGATAACAGTACGTCCAACATAAACACACAGGTCTGAAGGTCTGTACAGAGCAAGGCAACAAAACATCAACGTTCTGTTAGGTTCTTGGGTTAAACAGAGCTCTGGATGTTCAGTTCAAAAGATGGACTCCCTGGACACCTGCCCTCTGCTGGAGGTCTTAATCAACTGCATGGTGTTGAAACATGAACAGACACGAAACACAAGTGTGTGGTGTATTGTACGCAATGTTCGTTCACAAGCAGCTTTTTACAGGGAACACCAAAATGCCGGTGGAGAAAAAAGCTGCTCAAGCATAAGAAAAGATCTTGCGCACAGCAATTAAGAAAGTGTGCATGAAAACTTTTCTAGTCACTACGCGTGAACTAAAACAGACGAGCGGCACCACGAGTGCCTGGTGGTTATTGTCAAACCCTTGTATGTACAGTACGTGGACTCCAGTTTCCAGCATTGAAAATGCTGTTTTTGACCATTTTCAGCTAATCATTTTCAGCAGCATCCACATACGAAATATAATTAACTGATGTTAAAACATTTAATCGATTCTTCAAAGGTCCTTGTAAATAGGGGTGGGCAACATGATGTGTATATCACGACTCTTGGGGGTAGAGGTCGACCGATCGATTGGTTTTGCTGATTAATCGGCACAGATAACCGATTACTGGAACACTATCGGTTACCGGCAAAAATCCACACACGGTTTTTCCCGGTTGCGTCCGTTGCCTTTAGAGGCCACTCTCATACTGCATAGAGGTGAAATTAAAAACCATCACTAATTTTGTTAGTTATTTTTTTCGTTTCGGTTTTCGGCCAAGTGCCTCCAGAATTTTCGGTTTCAGGCAGAAATGTTCATTTCGGTGCGTCACTACTTAACCGTATTGCTGTATAATATAACTATTGTTCTGGTGTTGATTCTCTCCTTCACATGTTAAAACCTTTTGTCAAATTGTGGCAGATGTACACTACTGGTCAAATGTTTACACACACTCATTCTTTATTTTACCCCACCCCCCATTTTATAATAATAATAATAATAATAATAATAATAAAGTCATCAAAACTCTGGAGTAACACAAATGGAGCTATGGGGATTATGTCTTGATTAAAAAAAAACCCCAAAATAAATCTAAATAACCCTTTTTGTATGAATAGAATTTACAGAAATGTATTCTTGGTGTTTTCTCAACCGATTTCTTGAGGAGATGATTTTTAAACAGTATTAAAAGTTCACACCTACGCTGAAGCACTTATCAGCTGCTTTTCGGAATATTTCACTCCGAGTCGTCTGTTAAAAAAAAATTTTTTTTGTAAATAAAATGTTAGTTATCTAATGAAAGAAATGAATACGTCGGCACGATTATATCTCTGTCTACAACACTGATTTCACACGTTTAATCACACCTTAAGATCAAAAGGTTTTGAAGATCATGAGAAACATTTCAGTCGAGTGTCTGTGAACTTTTGACCAGTCGTGTATTTCTGAATGTATTTATTAACTGTGCATTTTTAAGGTTTGTGGAAAATCGCACATATGATACAGACACAGTGTTTACACGTAAAGCGGCGGTCACGATAGACTTCCAGCATTTCAGAAATTTCTTCAGAGACCGCTGTGAATATGGGCAGTAACCGGATATGCTTGCACTGTTATTAATATGTGTTTCAGTGTTAAAATACACCTTCTGTTCCTGTATGCAGCGACACTGCAATCTAGGCAGCTTCTCCTTTAATGTTGATTTTATACTCTTTTAAAGCCATGTTGTATTAAAAGGGACGGTGCAACACCGCTATAATCAGTGCTTCCTCTATCTTGGATTTTCTGAAACGGTCACGCCGTGAAGTTTCGATCTTCCGTTGGTCACACGTCTTCACGTGATACGAATTCACAGGTCAGAGTTCACTATGCTTGAACTTTGGTATGCAGAGTACCGCTTAACGTCTTCGCAAAAAGCTCGCGCTTCTGGTCTCCAGCATTCACCCGAGTACGAACGGAAGTCAATGGAAATTTTCGCATGCTGAAAAAGTAATGTGACCGCCCCTTTAGACTGGAAAACTCTGGAGTATTAAAAAAAATATTATTCCAAGCAAGCATCACTGTTATCAGTGTCTGAGAGTCCGGTAACACAGACATTATGAAAGGCTAAGTGCAAACAAACTCTAACATGGATACAAGAACACTAAGAATTTGAATCAAACCTCTGGGAAATTCACTTAAACCCAGATGGAATATTCCTGAATCTGTAATCTCAAAGCAGACCCTTACAGTAATAAATAAAGTCATAAGACGTGTTCTACCTTCTCTGACGAACAGCACACCTGGATTCCGAGGTGGGAACTCACCTGTTCCAGGACTCACGTTCTGAGTGGTAAAAACCTTCAGCTCTCCACTGGCTTCCTTCAGGCCACCCTTTGTGGGAAGAGAGGGGGGGAGAAAAAAAAGAAAGAAGGGGGGGGGGGGGGGGGGGGGGGAAGGAAAAAAAAAAAAAAAAAAAAGGAGAGACGGTTAGGGATCAGTCACAACTAGACATTAGATTGGGTTATTGGCCTAAACAAAATGAGGGTCCTAATCACAGCAACTTTCTGGTCAGTGCATAAGAGAGGGTGGACAAATCATACATTTATTTAGTAACCCACTTCTCAGTCCATATTCTGATTAACAAGGCTAAAAAGAGGTAGCTAACCACTAAACACGTTTCGATACCAAGTGATACTATGTGATGTAAGCCAGGCGGAACATGGCAAACTGTGCTCTGTGAAAATATTAAGAGGAAGGACTACAGCAGCATCCTACAAACACAAAACTAAAATATCCTTATACCAAATGGCTGATAAAAGATAGAGAAAGTGGTTTAGTGGTTAAGGCTTTGGGCTACTGCCAAGTTACCACTTAAGTCATTGAGCAAGACCCTGAACTAAACTTAAACTGTGTCTCATTGGCGAGTTGTTCTGGATGAAAGCGCTGAATAAACTAGTTATAAAGAACGAGTCTCAGTGAACCGTTTCATAAAGTCCCTGATGAGTAATACCATGTAGTTTATTCATTTTGGAATCGGTACTTTTATCAACAAATACAGGAAAACTACCAGGTCTGGAAAAAGATGGTATTGATACGTCCCTAGTAATAACGTATGGTGAGCTGATTAGCTAGTTAAGTACATTAATACAGACTAATGGGAAGGAATATGAATACCCAGGGAGGGGACGACTCAGCCATTGTCATTATCCTCTCCCACTTAGCGCAACATTAAAACTAGCATTATGAGATCGCGTGTTCGAATCTTGACCGTGCTATAGCCGCCCATGGCCCAGAGCCAAGACAGCAAAATTGGCTGTGTTCTCTGGGTGGGAGGGGTGTTATATTGTCCCTCCCCTGTCCATCAGAGTGACACTAGCCAAACATGGGCATCTGTGAGCTCATGTATAGTTGGGTCCATAATTATTTGGACAGTCAATTTTCCTAGTTTGGCCTCTGTTCACCATGACAACAGATATTAAATAAATCGAGTCCCTCCATTTTCACAGGCTCAAAAGTAATTGGACAACTGACTGATAAGCAGTTTCAGTGCACTGTTTCCTCGTTATTTCATGACATATTAAGAAAAAAAAAAGTATGGAGTTGATTCCAAGCATAGTATTTGCATTTGATTTGTTGTTCATGGAAACTCTCAATATGCAGTCCAAAGAGGTGTCGATGTAAGTGAAGGAGTGAAGTGAAGTGAAGGAGGGTGTCATTAGTCAAAAAACAAAACAGACCTTTCCTCGTTGAAGAAAAACATCTACCCAAGTCAAGAACACTCTGGAGGAGGAAGGCGTATCGTTGTCAAAGTCTACCGTCAAGAGACGCCTATATGACTGTAAATACCGAGGGTTTACCTCAATACGCAAACCACTGATAACAGTCAAGAACTGAAAGGCAAGATTAGACTTTACTAGAAAAACTCTACAGAAAAGCCTGACCAGTTCTCGAACAGGATTCGTCAGACAGATAACACCAACTTTAACTTGTACCGGAATGATGGGAAGAGAAGAGTAATAAGGAAGGAAAGGATTGCTCATGATCCAAAGCATACCACATCATCTGTCATACATATGGAGGATGTGTTACAGCATGGGCATGCACGGCTGCCGGTGGAGCTGGGTCACTGGTGTTTATTGATGATGTGACTGCTGATAGAAGAAGCAGGATGAATTTTGAAGTATAGAGCTAAACTTTCTGCTCAGATTCAGTCAAATGCTGCAAAAACCGATAATCCTTAAACAGCCAATTCAGTCACATGACATCAAACCAAAGTTTTTCACTTACTGAAGACAAAACTGAAAGCAGAAAGACCCACAAACCAGCAGCAACTGAAAGCAGCTGCAGTAAAGACATGACAAAGCATCTCAAGAGAGGAAACTCAGCATTTAGTGATGTCCATGTGCTCCAGACTTCAGGCAGTCATTGACTGCAAAGTATTTGTATTCAAGTATTAATAATAGGACTCATATGTATGTACAGTGAGGGAAAAAAGTATTTGATCCCCTGCTGATTTTGTACGTTTGCCCACTGACAAAGAAATGATCAGTCTATAATTTTAATGGTAGGTTTATTTGAACAGTGAGAGACAGAATAACAACAAAAAAATCCAGAAAAACGCATGTCAAAAATGTTATAAATTGATTAGCATTTTAATGAGGGAAAAAAGTATTTGACCCCCTCTCAATCAGAAAGATTTCTGGCTCCCAGGTGTCTTTTATACAGGTAACGATCTGAGATTAGGATCACATTCTTAAAGGGAGTGCTCCTAATGTCAGCTTGTTACCTGTATAAAAGACACCTGTCCACAGAAGCAATCAATCAATCAGATTCCAAACTCTCCACCATGGCCAAGACCAAAGAGCTCTCCAAGGATGTCAGGGACAAGACTGTAGACCTACACAAGTCTGGAATGGGCTACAAGACCATTGCCAAGCAGCTTGGTGAGAAGGGGACAACAGTTGGTGCGATTATTCGCAAATGGAAGAAACACAAAAGAACTATCGATCTCCCTCGGCCTGGGGCTCCATGCAAGATCTCACCTCGTGGAGTTGCAGTGATCATGAGAACAGTGAGGAATCAGCCCAGAACTACACGGGAGGATCTTGTCAATGATCTCAAGGCAGCTGGGACCATAGTCACCAAGAAAACAATTGGTAACACACTACGCCGTGAAGGACTGAAATCCTGCAGCGCGCGCAAGGTCCGCTGCTCAAGAAAGCACATATACATGCCCGTCTGAAGTTTGCCAGTGAACATCTGAATGATTCAGAGGACAACTGGGTGAAAGTGTTGAGGTCAGATGAGACCAAAATGGAGCTCTTTGGCATCAACTCAACTCGCCGTGTTTGGAGGAGGAGGAATGCTGCCTATGACCCTGGAACACCATCCCCACCGTCAAACATGGAGGTGGAAACATTATGCTTTGGGGGTGTTTCTCTGCTAAGGGGACAGGACAACTTCACCGCACCAAAGGGACGATGGACGGGGCCATGTACCGTCAAATCTTGGATGAGAACCTCCTTCCCTCAGACAGGGCATTGAAAATGGCTCGTGGATGGGTATTCCAGCGTGACAATGACCCAAAACACACGGCCAAGGCAACAAAGGAGTGGCTCAAGAAGAAGCACATTAAGGTCCTGAAGTGGCCTAGGCAGTCTCCAGACCTTAATCCCATAGAACATCTGTGGAGAGAGCTGAAGGTTCGAGTTGCCAAACGTCAGCCTCGAAACCTTAATGATTTGGAGAAGATCTGCAAAGAGGAGTGGGACAAAATCCCTCCTGAGATGTGTGCAAACCTGGTGGCCAACTACAAGAAACGTCTGACCTCTGTGATTGCCAACAAGGGTTTTTAAACCAAGTACTAAGTCATGTTTTTCAGAGGGGTCAAATACTTATTTCCCTCATTAAAATGCAAATCAATTTATAACATTTTTGACATGCGTTTTTCTGGATTTTCTTGTTGTTATTCTGTCTCTCACTGTTCAAATAAATCTACCATTAAAATTATAGACTGATCATTTCTTTGTCAGTGGGCAAACGTACAAAATCAGCAGGATCAAATACTTTTTTCCCTCACTGTATGTATGTATGTATGTATGTATATATATATATATATATATATATATATATTACACACACACAAGTTTGTCCAATTACTTCTGAGCCTGTGAAAATGGAGGGACTGTTTAAAAAAATGGCTGTAATTCTAAACGGTTAATGCAGTATTTTTGTTGAACCCCTTGTATTAAAGCTGAACGTCTACACTTCAATCATGTCTTGATTGCTTCATTTCAAATCCATTGCGGTGGTGTACAGAGGCAAAATTCCGAAAATTGTCACTGTCCAAATACTTAGGGACCCAATTGTACGTAGAAGAGGGTGGATTGCACCTAGTGAGTTATGCTACCCTGTGACGCAGCATGAGCAGCAGTCTGGCTGGTTTCATGCGTCGCAGAGGAAGCACGTGTTAGTCTTCACCCTCCCCCCACTAGATAGCAGTGGTGTTGTAGGGGAGAGAATCATTTTACGGAAAAAAGAAAAGAATAAATAAATAAATAAAAAAGTACAATACCCTGCTTGCATAAGTGTGCAAACCTTTATATAATTGGGAACGTGGCAGTGTTCAGAATTAACCAATCACATTCAAACTCATGTTAAATACTAATATACCTAGTACAGCGTACACCTGCCATCAATTAAAGTGACTGATTACGCCAAAATAATGTACAGCTGTTCCTATAGGGCTTTCCTGACATTTTCTTGGTAACATCCAAATAGAAAAGCCATGGGCCACAAAGAGTTTACTAAGCAAGTACAGGATATCATTGCTGAAAAATATCAGGAGAGGGATAACAAAAAAAAATCCAAGGCATTGGGTATACCATGGAATAGTATAAAGTCAATCAATAAGTGGAAAAAAATATGGCATGACAGTGACACTACTATGAACAGGACATTCCAGTAAATTTGATGAGAAGATGAGGAGAAAACTGGTCAGGGAGGCTGCAAAGA
The DNA here is from genome assembly GCF_001660625.3 of Ictalurus punctatus. Taxonomy (NCBI): domain Eukaryota; kingdom Metazoa; phylum Chordata; class Actinopteri; order Siluriformes; family Ictaluridae; genus Ictalurus; species Ictalurus punctatus. The sequence goes on from NC_030441.2 coordinate 7,977,627, forward strand.
AGCCTACAGCAACATTAAAAGAATTACAGCAATTTCTGGCAAGTCCTGGTTGCTCCCTACATGTGACAATTTCCTGAATTCTTCATATCTCTGGGCTGAGGGATAGAGTGGCAGTACAGAAGCATTTTTTATCCAAAAAATTTAATTAAAAAAAATAATATATCCAATCTCCCAATACCCCATGGAATAATGTGTTATGGTCTGATAAGAACAAAGTTGAACTTTTTGGCCATAATACCAAAAGATATGTTTGGCACAAAAAACACATCACCAAAAGAACACCATTCCACAGGGAAGCATGGTGGTGGCAGTATCATACTTTCGGGCTGCTTTTCTTCACCTGGAACTGAAGACTACAATAAAAAGACAAGATAAAAACTTACCAGGGAGGCTGCCAAGAGACCTACAGCAACATTAAAGAGCTGCAGGAATATCTGAGTACTGATGTACTCTCTGTATGTGATAATTTCTCATTCTTCACATGTCTGGGCTATGGGGTAGGGTGGATAGAGGGAGGTCCTTTCTCACAAAAAACATCCAAGCTAAACTAAATCACCCAAAACGATGTGGCAAAATGTGTTATGGTCTGATGAGATCAATTCCAAAGGGTATGTTTGGTGCAAAAAAAAACACACCAAAAGATCACCATACTCACAGTGAAGCATGGTGGTGGCAGCATTAGGATTTAGGGCTGTTTTCTTCAGTCAGAACAGGGGCTTTTATCAGGGTGGAGGGAATCATGAATAGCTACAAATACCAGTCGATTTTAGTGCAAAACATTCAGGTATCTGCTAGTAAGCTGAAGATGAAAAGGAGTTCCACCTTTCAGCACGACAATGACCCAAAGTACACATCCAAATCAACAAAGGAACGGTTTAACCAAAAGAAGATCCATGTTTTTGAATGTCCTCGCCTGAGCCCAGACCTGAATCCAACTAAAGATCTGCAGGGTGACCTGAAACACGTTGTGATGCCCTTACAATCTGACAGATCTAGAATGTTTTTGCAAGAGTGGGAAAATTTTGCCAAGTCAAGATGTACCACGCTGAGAGACTCTGAATAATAATAAAATCAAAAGGTGCTTCAACAAAGTATTAGTTTAGGGGTGTGCACACTTATGCAACAGGGTTACTGTAAACTTTTATGTCTGTTTTTCACGTTATTTGTATACTTTGCAGTTACACATTAAAGGTGATAAAAGATCAGACATGATTTATCTTATAACACCAGGGGTGTGTAGATTTATGTCCGTTGTACATAACGGACATGTTTTATCACATGCAAATTCCATACAACTAATTCGAATAATAAACAGGAAGCAGATACAACCGTGTGGATTTTACAATTTGTCAAGCAGCAGCCCAGTGGCACATGCTACACATCCTGTGATGTTCAGAGCGGATCAGCAAATGTCAGTTTCCTCTTTCAGTCTTTTACGCTGTAACAACGCTGACATGGTGTTAGTCATTATCCTAATTGTCCTCATGACACTTACATCTCTTGCCATCATGTTTGGCTCTTGCAGAAGCTGCAAGAGCGTCTTCTCTGCTGCACGTCTCGGCTTCTGGTCTCCTTTCCCTGGAGGAAGACGGACAGTTTGGGTCTCTACATTCACTTCAATACAGAACTGAAACCATGCATTAGTTCCACAGCAAAGAGATCGCAGGGTGGGTCAGATATGAAGCTCACGGGACGGCGAAAAGCCACACTGAAGGAAATGAGAGCATTTTAAAACTAACAGTGTTCACTGCGTCTGGTGTAAACTGGGATTTACTTCAACATGTGGATTTTGCTACAACCTTATTCCTGTTAAACACACATTGTGACAGTATTTCGAGTTGGACTATCATGTTAAATACTTACCGTAAACTCCAAAAGTACTGGAACGGCAAGAACAATTCTTTTGTTTTTGCTAGACACTGAAGAGATTTGGGTTTGAGATCAGAAAATGAATATGGAGACGGTAGATTCCTTTCGTTTCCTGGTATTTACATCTAGATGTGTTAAACAACCTAGAACAGGGCACCTTTGGTGGCAGACCACGCCATTTTTTTAGGCAAGCAAAAGTATTGAAACAGATAGTCTTAATGTAAATAACACTTATTATTTGGTTGCATATTCCTCGCTTGTAATAACTGCATCAAGCCGGTGACCCACTGACATCACCAAACTGTTATTTTTCTTTTGTGATCCTTTTCCAGGCTTTTACTACAGCTTCCTTCAGCTGTTTGTTTGTTTTCGGGGTTTTTTTTTTTTTTTGGGGGGGGGGGGGGGGGGGGTGTTCTCCCTTCACTCTCCTCTTCAGGAGGTGAAATGCTGCTCAATTAGGTTAAAGTCTGGTGATTGACTCAATCAGTCTAAAACCTTCCAATTTTCCCCCTGATGAAGTCCTTTGTTGAGTTGGCAGTGTGTTTTGGGTCATTTTATTGCTGCATGATGAAGTTCCTCCCAATTAGATTGGATGCACTTCTCTGTAATCTGGCAGACAGAATGTGTCCGTAAACTTCTGAATTCATTCTGCTGCTACCATCATGAATTACATCATCAATAAAGATTAGTGAGAATGTTCCAGAAGCAGCCATGCAAGCCCAAACCATGACACTACCTCCACCGTGTTTCACAGAAGAGCTTGTAGTGTTCTGGATCATGAGCAGATCCTTTGTTTCTCCACACTTTGGTAGAGGTTAGTAGAACTTTTCTCGGTAGTAGAACTTTTGTAGATCATCTCTGTATTTCTTTGTGAATTCCAATCTGGCTTTCTGATTCTTACTGCTGATGAGTGGTTTTGTATCTTGTGGTATGGCCTCAATATTTCTGCACTTGAAGTCTTCCTCGAACAGCGGATTGTGATACCTTCACCCCTGCCCCGGGGAGGTCGTTGGTGATGTCAGACTATTGTCTTTGTGTTTTTCTTCACAGCTCTCACAAGGTTTGTCATCAACTGCTGTTGTTTTCCGTGGCCGACCTGTTCGTCATCAGTTGTTCAGTACACCAGTGGTTTCTTTTGCTTTTTCAGGACACTTTAAATTGTCATATTGGCTATGCGCAAAATTTGTGCGATGCCTCTGATCGGTTTCCCCTCTTTTCTCAGCTTCAAAATAGCTTGCTTCTCTCCCATACCCTGATCCATCATCTCATCTCATCTTTGATCTCAAACCCAAATGTCTTCAATGTAAACAAGAGAACTGGCCTTGCTGTATCCAGATCAAACTCCTGTGCTGCTCACCGACATGGATAAAAGTCACTTTATGACTTCAAATTTATCTTGTACAACAGAATTTGTGTTTCAAAATAAAAATTAAAAAGAAGAGCAGAAATAATATTCGTGTGTAGATGTGAGGGTAAAGAAGGAAATATCTGTTTGGGGGAGGAAGCATGTGGGGGCGTTTTGATAGATGGACTGTGTGGAAATAAAATATTTTTAAAAAACTATAATTCATAAACAAAAGCATTGTAGCAACAAGACCTCACAAATATACAGAATCTGGGTATTTATTTATTTGACTAAACTAACTACATGCTTGAGCCAGTCTGTTAGTGGAGTATTTCTAATTTTGGGTTAAGTAGGCTGATTTACATGTTTTAAAAACAAAAACTTTTTGAGTTTTTGGAGTAAAAGGGCCGGATATTTAACTAAAATGAGAACTCACAACACGAAAGAAACCGCTTGTGTTTCTAAATATCTGAACTATAATGTAGTAAAGTTGTTGTGAAGGAGCGCTTCATTAATGCGGCAGGAGATAAACCAGTTTCACTTGAAGGAAATCCAAATAAACCCGTTTACTGAGTGAAGTTGAGCGAGTCCACCTTTAAAACTAAGTGTTAACAAGCTTGCTGAGCTAAGTGGTTCGCTAGCTCAGAGGCCCGAGTTATGCTAACTGGAGCTAACAGGCTACCTTACTAGCTGGCTAACTATAATTAAGGTTAGCTAGGTTAGTCCTGATAGCTGCTGCTGCTGCCGCTATTAATCTGCACAGGTCGGGGTGTCGGGGTTGTGTCGCTTACCTCAGCTATGTTTCCACACTTCCTGTCGTCATTATAAGTTTTTGGATTTATTGTTACTTTAGAGGTCGTAAACAGTCGTTTCAGGTGAAGTTTAGTGCTGGTGGTGGTGGTGTGAAACAGGCTAGCTAGCTCGCTATAGAGGTTAGCTAGCAGAGCCACTACAAGCCCAGCTATATTGTTGAGTTAGCCATCAAACTAATCTTGGCGGTGTCCTACGGTGCTGTGATGTGATTGGAGACGCACGCTGTGACGTGTGCACGGCGTCAACATGGCAGCCCCGCCCACATGTTGTTTTCAGTTTTTGGCGCGCCGTTGAGCAGCGCGCGCACGCACGCACACACATGCACACGCGCACACATTCACACACATACACACAAACACACACCCTCCTTCTTTTTTTCTATAGCTTTTTATAACAGCATCTCTGACTGTAGTGCTGTAATTCAAATAACATATTCATATTAATGCACTCCTTCTAATACTGCATATTATTGTTTCTATAGTAACAACCAGAGAATTCTTCTAATGCTGTATGTTATTGTTTCTATAGTAACAACCAGAGACTTCTTCAAATGCTGTTATTGTTTCTATAGTAACAACCAGATACTTCTAATGGTGTATGGTATTGTTTCTATAGTAACAACCAGATACTTCTTCTAATGCTGTATGTTATTGTTTCTATAGTAACAACCAGATACTTCTTCTAATGCTGTGTTATTGTTTCTATAGTAACAACCAGATACTTCTTCAAATGCTGTATTATTGTTTCTATAGTAACAACCAGATACTTCTAATGCTGTATTATTGTTTCTATAGTAACAACCAGATACTTCTTCTAATGCGGTATGTTATTGTTTCTATAGTAACAACCAGATACTTCTTCTAATGCTGTATGTTATTGTATCTATAGTAACAACCAGATACTTCTAATGCTGTAAGTTATTGTTACTATAGTAACAACCAGAGACTTCTTCTAATGCTGTATGTTATTGTTTCTATAATAACAACTAGAATGTAAAGTCATAGAATCTGCAGTCATTTTGTAAATGTTATTGGTGTGAGGGTCCACATTTGTAACCAATGAGCGGTCTGTTAGGTGCACTAGATAAGCAGATACAAAAAACTGTAGAGTGTGTCAAAAAGAAAGAGAAGCCAGAGAATGCTTATCTTATCTAATGGGATTAAAAACAAACTCCGAACTAAAGTGGGACAAGCTGTGACTGCTGGCCATTGAGTCAGAGGCAAAGCAAGAATAAAACCAGTTGGCTGAGGTAAGAATGCTTTCTGTGTATCACTGAGACCACACACACACAAAACACATACACACATACACATCATGGTTGTGGTGGATCTAGAGCTTAACCCATGTGCATTAGGTGTGAAGTGGGAATACACCCTCAATGAGTTGCCAGTCCATTGCAGAGCCTCATGCACACACACATTCACACACGCAAGACTACTCAAATACTCATAAAGGATGTGTAATGTAGTAGTGTATGCATTTTATTTAGCATGTGTTGGGTTGCGAGTCAGGGTAGTCAGGACTCCATGCATTGGATCATATGTTGTGGGACAAGGAGAGGGGGTTTTGCTTACGTACTTGCCAAGGGGTCCTGGTAACGAATTACACACAGACTTGTTTAGGCAACAATCTACATACTAATAATAAATAGATTCTTTAAAAATTGTTGATATTCTGAAGTTTACTGTTCCAAGATGTTTATTCAACAATTAAGGAGGGAGTCAGCGCTTTGTAACAGTCAATAAGTTTTCCACCAGGTGAGAGCCTTCAGGACAGAAGACTTTGCACTGTTTGGTTTATGATTAAGATGACAAGCTTTTCTTTTATCTGTTGTCTTAATAACAAAAAGAAAAAGTGAGGCTGGTGAGGGGTCGACTTATTTCTAACTTTTATAGCTGCTATAACTTGGTAATAGGAACTAACCTGTCTGGCAGATGTTCTACAACATTAAACATAACTAAAAATTGATAATAATAATAATAATAATAATAATAATAATAATAATAATAATAATAATAATAATAATAATAATAAAAGTACAAAATATAGGTCAGTAATAAATAAAATTTGTAATCATTGGCAAAATGCTGTGGTATATAAGATGAATTAAACAATTCTGGCTGTTGGAAAATAACCAGCTTCACATCACACACCATCCCATTGTTGATTATTTTCTTGTAGCAGCAACAGCATTGTGTTTTTTTCCCCCATACATAATAATGAGAAAGCCCATTTGTCTGTGCTCTCATTATAGTACTGCTAGACTGAATATGCTTGAAAAATTCAGGAATTCCTCTGCTCCAAAAGAGGCAGACCCTTGCCATGATAAATACAGACCCTTGCCATGTCAAAAGTTTTTTTAGATCAGAATTTACTTGTCAGGATCGATACTGGAGCATGATGGCTTAGCACGTTCGACTCACACCTCTGGGGTTGGGGGGTTTGTATCCCGCCTCTGCCCTGTGTACATGGAGTTTGCATGTTCTCCATGTGCTTCGGGGGTTTCCTCTGGGTACGCTGGTTCCCTCCCACAGTTCAAAGACATGTGTTGTAGGCTGGCTCGCATCTCCAAATTGTCCATAGTGTGTGAATGTGCGTGCTATTATACCCCGTGATGTGTTGGCACCACGTCCATGCTGTCCCCTGACTCATCGAGTGCATTGCCTATTGTTTTCTCTGCTGCCTCCAAGTGTTTCTGGAGATCTTTCCCAGTGGTCCTTGGCTCTTGGGCTACGCTTCTGACTATTCTTCTGACTCCCTGGTCAGAAATCTTGTGAGGAGCTCCTGTGTGTGGCCGGTTGATGACGGAGTGATGTTGCTTCCACTTGTGGATAACGGCCCCAAAGGTGCTTACTGAAAGATTCAGAAGTTTTAAAATACGTCTGTATCTGATTCCATCAACATGTTTCACAACAATAAGGTTGTGAAGGTCTTGGGAGAGCTCTTTGCTTTTCCCCATCATGAGATTTCTTGTGTGACACCTTGGTAACGAAAAGCCTTTTTTATAGACCATCAATTTACTAAACCAGCAGATATAAATTTGAACAGATAGGGGGTATAATTACTTACGGATTTCAGCTGGTTCCTTGCCTTACCTTGCCGTGGAGAACTGCTTTTTCTTAGCGAGTTCAATAGATTTTCCCAGTGTCATTCCACTTTATTACACATAACTTTATTTATGGACTTTAATGTTGTTTCTGGATTTCTTGAATTAATACTGATGTCTGGTGAAAATTTAATGTGAATAGCCTCATTGGAAATATATTTACTGACAAAAATGTTGACGCGTTCAATACTTATTTCCCCCACTGTGTATTTTATATATATATATATATATATATATATATATATATATATATATATATATATATATATATATATATATATATATATACACACACACACACACATATATATACACATATATACACACATATATATATATATATATATATATACACACACACACCCACATATATATATATATATATATATATATATATATATATATATATATATATATATATATATATATGTAGATAGATAGATAGATAGATAGATAGATAGATTTATGTGTGTGTGTGTGTATGTATATATATATTTTTTAATCTTTTATTTATCATAGTAGAGGGCAGTGTATATATATTATATAATTTTGTAATGTGTATGTGTATATATAATCATAAATATAGATATATCAATATAGATATAGACACACTGTAGATAATAATAGATACAAGCTCAAGTACTTTTGGTAGCAAGAAACCAGACTGCAGCAAATCATAAGTCATAATTTCTTTTAATATCACACGATCTCATATATACAGTACCGGGCAAAAGTCTTAGGCACCCTATTTTTTTTAGTACAAACTTTGTTATCGATTTTTTATTTTGTGACTTGTACATTATCGAGTCAGTACAAAACCATTTTAGATTCTCAAACATTAGTTTTCCAGAACAAATTGAAATGTTCTAGAAAAATGTTTGTATGTCAGTAAAGAAAGCAGCATATTACGTAAGAGACACATTTAAAAAAAAAAAAAAAGAAAAAAAAAAAAAAAGTAATGGCTGCTGGTTTTTGCTGCAAAAATAAGAAGCAAATGTGACAGTCAAAGTCTCCAGAAGAACCATGACTGGTTCTGCAAGATGTTCAATAACACTTACAGCTCTTTTCCTTATATAAAACTGCACTAACTCTACCTGAGACTACTTTAAAAACAAAGGTTCGTCGCACCAAATATTGCCTTTGTTTAATTCATTACTGCTCTTTATAGTATTTTTTTTAAATGGAGAAACATTTCATTTCATTATCTTTGAAGGCATCTTTGCACATGCCTAAGACTTTTGCACAGCACTGTACATGTACTCTTTACATCATCTGTCAGCTGTAATTTCTACCACTTACAGCGCAAAGTTTAACAAGACAACATGGTGAGCTCCTTCATCTGAAAAGTGTTAACCTTGGCATTCACATTACCTACAGACTTTCAAAAATAATTGATTGGACATTCATGAAAAGTACACTTTGCCACTTCTAACAGCGGCCACTTACGGAATAATAAACATGACAGCGCTGGAATGTGCTTGCTGTTTTCGTGACACTTCTGCTCTAATTTGACTTCAGCCCAGAACGCTGCTGACCTTTATAACAGTCAATAAGAATGTGCAAACGAGTAGACATGCAAAAACCTATTGAGATTTCCAAGGCTGGTGCGACTAGACAGACTGGTATGTACCTCGCCACGTAGGTTAATTTGGTACGCAAGTTGACATCAGCTGACGTCAAGGCACAGTTAGGCACTTCCTTTTACCAGCAGAACAGCTTTCAGATTGCAAATCTACAGCAATAAATACAGTTTATGCAATAAAGAGCTTAAAAGACGCAATAAGCTCAGAGTCGCAACTATAAAAAATTCAAGTCTTATCTCAACCTATTGTGCAATCTTTTGTCTAAGTTATGCTCCATGAATGAGGCTTTAAAATACGCTTAAACGTACACTGGTCATCGTTAGAAAGTGGGACGTAGCAGTCCCTTTGTCCCAGAGTCAAAGCAAAAGGTGCCTTGGCTTACAACCCTTAGTAGTATCACAGTCTTCCACGTGAGAAAACAGCGAGTCTCCTCATGCAGAGTGTGGGTCAGGTGGATGGTTTCTTCTCCACCCTAGGGATGCATTTGAGAGTCGCAGCTCTCCATAGCGCAGGTGCTAGCAGCAGACTTAATGTAGTGACGCTCAGTACAAGAAGATACACCTGAAGAAGAAGAACGAAAAAGATTTTCGCGGTTCAGAGATCACCATAACGTTAGTAAGTATGGAATGTAATTTGTCAGAACATCAGAATAACACCAACAATCTATGATCGCTAAAGGCCACCGATGTCTGCTTCTCTACCAAAGCTAAACTGCAATTTTGCTCCCAAATGGCACAACAGAAGAAAAAAAAAAAACCCTTGAGACAGTTGAGACTGCGAGTTTGAAATCCGATGATGCTACAGCCATCCGTGGTCAGGAGCCATGGAAGCAGAATTGGCCGTGCTCTCTTGCATGGGAGGGATGGCATGCTCTCTCTTCCCTGTCAATCACAGTAACACTAGCCAATCACATACGTCTGTGAACTCTCATGTGTGGAAGAGGATGGGTAGGGCTTAACTCTGAATGTGTTACGCTGTCGTGAGACACAGCATGACCAGCAGTTCAAACATTTGCGTTTTGCTTGGTTGGAAGCCATCAAATGATAGGAGAGAGCTGGCTGGTGGGTGGGAATTGGCAGGTGACCAAATTGGGGAGGAAATGGGGGAAAACTGTTGGGTTGGGTTTCATATAACCTGGAACAAAGTAGCTTCTGGTTGTTCCGAAATTGTTACGAGTTAAGGTTACAATAATATAGCATTAAAATGGTCATTTTGGTGGTTCACCTCTCTTGAGATGATGCCAGCCCGGCGAGCTCGGCTGCCCAGGACAAAGGAGAACTCGCTGACTTGCGCCAGGCCTGCTGATACAATCCAGCGGATGTGTCGGTTTCCCAGCGGCAGGATTGCCGTCAGCACCAGCACTGCCATGACAAACTTAACAGGAAAATGTGGAACGAGAAACAAGAAAAAAAAAATCTTGGAAGGTGAGCAGAAGCATAAATCCCTCATTAGCACTGCAGAAATGTGTTAGTCATTACCTTCAGGATTACCACCGACAGGGTCAAAACCAGGAGGATGGTTAACTCGTATAGAACAAACGTTGGGAACACGTGCAGCCCTGTAAGAAACAATACAAGAAAATTCTCGAGAGCTAAAGCTGTTAAAGATCCCCCCCCCTCCCCCGTTGTAAGAGTCTTCAGAATGAAGGCAAATAACAAGCTTTTGCCTTAATAACTTCCAGAGAAAGTGAGGAAATGACTGTACATAGTTGTATAACAAGCGATAATTGGAATGAACTTGTTTGGAAGACATTCCTGGAAGAATCAACCAACAAGTAGAAGGTGAAATAATCAACCCACTCACCAATAGATGCAAAGAAGATGATTGCCAGGAAGTCTCTGATTGGCTCAATACAGCTCATGACTTCACTGGTAACCATGTGACCCTGTGAGGAGAGCAGTGCTCCTGCAAGGAAACAGCCTAGCTCCATGGAAACATCCAGAAAATCTGTTACCTGAAAAGAATTGATATGTTATGGTTCCATAGCTCAAGCTACATGACGTAAAGTACATATCTACAACCATGACATAAATCTGAGCTGGTGGCAAACAGAACCATCAGTGAGCCTTACTGGATTCAGGATTAGGACAGTGTTGGTTTAAGTGTGCAGCCAGCTACAAAAAACACTGTGTGTTAAATTAAATATTAGGATGTCAGAACAATAGCATGAGCCATAGCCCCATCCTTGTCTTAATCTATGCATGTCTATGTCCATTCCAATTGGTTCATATCAACATTTCCTTTGCAGAATACATCAGTGCAGCTACAAACATTTCTCAGACTAATGTCATACACTCACTGTGAGCATTAGGAATACAAAGGCTGCAGTCCCCAGAACAAGGATCTCTTTGTTCCCTTTACTCTCAGCGTGGAGCTTTCTGTAGAACGGACCAATCAGATGAGATCTGAGGAGCCAGCAGATCAGTAGCACGACGGCAAGCGAGACGAGTACCTGAGCCAACAGCACCAGGACACGCAATCCTCCGATCAAAGCGCTGCAACAGAGCAGGAGCAACCAATCAAATGCTGCCGTAGAGCCATGAGACCTTCCAAATTTAAAAAAAAAAGATATACTGTATATGATCTAATGAGACATGATGGATCTAATCAGCCAATCATGTGGCAGCAACACAATGCTGCAGGTAACGTTTCAGCTAATATTCACATCAAACATCAGAATGTGGAATAAATGTGAGCTCTGTGAATTTATCCTTGGCATGGTTGTTGGTACCACATGGGCTGGTTTGATCAACCTTGTTGATGATAGAGATCAGATGAGAATGACCAGACTTGGTCTTCTGCTGTTGTAGCTCATCCACCTCAAGGCTCGATGTGTTGCGCACACTGAGATGCTTTTCTGCTCACCACGGTTGTAAAGAGTTATTATATCCTTCTTGGCAGCTCGAACCAATCTGCCCACTTTCCTCTGACCTCTCTTATCAACAAAGTGTTTCCACACACAGAACTGCTGCTCACTCAGTGTTTTTTGTTTTTCGCTCCACCATTCTGTGTAAACTCTACAGACTGTTGTGTGTTTCAATCCCAGGAGATCAGCAGTTTCTGAAATACTCAAACCAGCCCATCTGGTCCAAACAAACACGCCAAGGATAAATTCATAGAGATCATATTTTTTTCCTTCATTCTGATGATTGATGTGAACATTAACTGAAGCTCTTGACCTGTATCTGCATGATTTTATGCATTGTGCTGCCGCCACTCACCGTACACTTTAATAGGAACAGCTGTCATGCGAGCGGAACTGAACCAAGCTGCTGGAAACCCAAGTTTCTGTTATGTTTCATTTTGTTTTGCCTTTTGATACAGTGTGGGGCACAGATAAAAATAAATGCTCACCAGTAACCTCACCCTGAGGCCACAGAGTTTTTCAGTTTCGTTGTGCCACAGCAATAAACTCCAATTTTGACCAAAACCCAATTTTCTTTTTTCTTGGCTTTTTCCCGGCTGTCTCACATACACATATACCACATCTGTAGTATATGTTATTACTACAGAGAATAGTTTGGAGGTGTACTGGGAAACACACTGAAAGTCTAGGGCAGGGGTGTCCAATCTTATCCGCAAAGGGCCGGTGTGGGCGCAGGTTTTCATTCCAGTTAAGCAGGAGCCACACCTGAGTCCAACTGATTAATCAACTCATCTTGAGCTTTCAGTAGACTCAGGTGTGGCTTCTGCTTGGTTGGAATGAAAACCTGCATCCACACCGGCCCTTTCCCGATAAGATTGGACACCCCTGATCTAGGGGCAGGTGCTGAACTCCATTAACAAATATTTAACCCTTTCTAGCAGTACACTGGCTTTCCATTCCACCGGCGGGATCGGAAATTGACTTTTCAATCAGTGTAAACAAATAAATTGTTTTACCACTGCAAGTCTACTATAAGGCCCTGTTTACACGAGTGCGTTTTCGTTTAAAAATGAAACCGGTCCTCGTCTGCACTGGCGTTTCTGCTGATTCAGAAACGATCTCTGTCCACACTACACAACCGAAAACGCATGTCACATGACCATTCATGCACACTGGACAGGTGCATACAAATGTAAACAGGAAGTTGGTTGTTATTCCAAACCGGCGGTCCATGTAGGTCTTACGCCGATCGAAATGAGATTTGTTGCAGATCGCTCTAATCGTAGCTCGCCTCTTGCGCATATATGCAGCTGCAGTTTTATACAATACAAAATTGAACTGCACAATGGCTGCTAAGAATGACAACAACGCCAGCAAAGCTTGCGGTTCAGTCTCCGTGCTGTTGTGTATATGATCAAGGTAACGTAACGGTCATATGGTAGGGGAATGACGAATCAGGGAAGGATACGCAATGATCCAGAAGACCCAATCAGGGGGCGAATGTGAGCGGAGCCACACCTTCATTTTCAAAAGTCTTCGTTTTGGTCTGTTTACACTGAAACACGAGCCCGGAGTTTTCAATCTAAAACGTGGTCTTCGGCGTTTCCAAAAGTCTCGGAGTAGTGCAGACGACAGGCGTAACCGTAGCAACAGTCATGCGTTTTAAAAACGAAAACGCACACTAGTGTAAGCAGGGTCTAAGATTAATCAGAGCACTGTATGGTTTCTGTGTATAGAGTATCGTGACTCTGTGTTTAGCTGCTGGTGAGCAGAGCAATGGGAAAGGGGAGGGTTAGGGAGCCCCCTGCTGGGCAAACAAAACACCTCTCCACAATAACACTGGTACAGAGATAAAACAGCACAACTAAAGCTTTTTTGATAGTAAAACACAGTATACAACTGACACAATAAAAATATAACATTTAATCCTAGTAGGTCAGGTAAAAAACAAACAAAAAACTTATTTATAATAAACTGTATATTCTGTGCTGGTGTGTTGTGTTGTGTGTTGTGTTGGTGCTAGAGACTAGAGACCAGGGCGTCCCACAGTCATTTTCCATTGATAACCCTGTTGAATTCAGTTTATTTTTTAACCCAAGTGACATATATATATATATATTTTTTCTTTTAAGAGCACTGTAAAGTCAATCTCTGTTACTAAATGGGCCGGCCGTGTTTCTTCAGAATACAGTGCACTGATTTTAGTACTGTACAGACTCCATGGATGCAGTAACAAATGAAAAGAAACATCACATTTGCATGCTCATCCCCGTCCATCCAATTTACCTGTCCATCCCACCACTTCCTGCTTGGATCAGAGTTGGCATGATGGCGATGAAAAGGCTCAACTGAACATCCTGCATCACCAGCATACCCAATAAAACACTGCTATAGTCCAGTTCACCTACACACAAACACACACATTCACAAAGGCCTTGTAAACACAAAAAGACACCAGAACCTTTCTTATTTCTCACGCAGTCCTGTACCTTCCTTATCCGCTCTGGACCCGCCAGAAAGGAAGCGTGACACGAGAGGAGTGCTGGACAGAGACAGACAGCTGGAAATGAACACCGTCTGAATAGGGTGGAGCCTAAACACCTTTCCCCAAAGAAGCCCCGCCCCCACCATCAGGAGGCTGAGATAGCTGGAGCCCTGAACAGAGATCTTCCACACCTGCAAAAGACACCAAACTATTGGTTGGTTTTTGTCATTTTGGATGTCTCCAGTTCATTTTCTGGTCTACACAACCCATCCGTTTCAATCGCTTTTAAAAAGCTTTTTTTTTTTTTTTTTTTACTTTCTTGTTTTTCTCCTATCAAAATTCCAGTACTCCAACCCACAGCTGAAGCTCTACTGAAACTGTGTTATTTCTGTTTCCACGCCATCTTCAGCATTGTATTTACAGTCATTACTTAGTTAACCGTTCTATAACCAGGACAAAGGGAAAGAGTGAGACAGAGTGAAAGAATGTCTATACTAGATACACAACATTTCAAGGGATTGAATAAGAAGCATAGAGTCTGTTTTGATTTGTGGAGACAGACAAAAGAAAGCAAGCTAAGAGAAATTATCTGCACAATTTGCACATAATAAGAGGGCACACGTGCAATAGGTGATACTTTGAGCTCGAATATACAAGGACATGGTATAGTTCTCTTTAGACAAAAAACGGAGAGAATAACAGAAGAGAATAACAGCACTGAGTGAGTTGGAAACACATAGAGGGATCTTGGTGCACTCCTCCATGCTGAATATTTTGTATTCCTTTATGTTTTCATGTTTGTGCATGTTGTGGACTACATTCTACTATTCATCCCACAATTTTTCAATAGGGTTTAAGTCTGGAGCATCCAAGCTACCCAAGGACAGGCAAAACCCATCAAGCTTGGAATATAATGCGTTGTTGATATGAGCCAATCAGCAAGCGGTCTCTCATTCCAGGCTTGATAGCTTTTGCCTATCCGTGGGTAGCCCAGTTGCTTAACTTGTATTTTTTCCATAGTGAACTTTGCAAACTGAATTTGAATATATATAGTTTTGTTTTGTTTTTTTTTGTTTTTTTGAAAATGTGACTCTCCAAATACTGAAATAAAGCCTCTTTGAATTTCTAGTAGGTTAACTCAAAACAAATAAATACATATGTGTGGATTTTGAAGGAATATACACCGATCAGCCATAACGTTAAAAGCACTGGCATGTGAAGTGAGTAACAGCGATTATCTCATTACAATTGCATCCATCTAGCGGTGGGATATATTAGGTAGCAAGTGAACAGGATCTGAATGACTTTGAC
Source organism: Ictalurus punctatus (assembly GCF_001660625.3). Taxonomy (NCBI): domain Eukaryota; kingdom Metazoa; phylum Chordata; class Actinopteri; order Siluriformes; family Ictaluridae; genus Ictalurus; species Ictalurus punctatus. Next base: position 7,993,005 of record NC_030441.2, read on the forward strand.
AAGACCCAAATTGTGATGGCTAGACGACTGGGTCAGAGAATGTCCAAAACAGCAGGTCTTGTGGGGTGTTCCTGGTATGTAATGGTTAGTACCTACCAAAAGTGGTCCAAGGAAGGACTATCGGTGACCTGGAGACAGGGTCATGGGCGTGTGAAGGCTAGCCCGTCTGGTCTGATCCCACAGAAGAGCGGTCAGAGTGCCCATGCTGACCCGTGTCCATCACCAAAAGAGTTTACAATGGGCATGTGAGCATCAGAACTGGACCATGGAGCAGTGGAAGAAGGTGGCCTGGTCTGATGAATCGTTCTTTTACGTCATATGGATGGCTGGGTGTGTGTGTGTGTCGCCTACCTGAGGAAGAAATGGCACCAGGATGCACTATGGGAAGAAGGCAAGCTGGTGAAGGAAGTGTGATGCTCTGAGCAATGTTCTGCTGGGAAACTTTGGGTTCTGGCATTCATGTGGATGTTACTTTGACACGTACCACCTACCTACACATTGCTGCAGATCAAGTACACCCCTTCATGGCAACGGTATTCCCTAATGTCAGTGGCCTCTTTCAGCAGGATAATGCTCCCTGACACACTGCAAAAACTGTTCAGGAATGGGTTTGAGGAACATGACAAAGAGTTCAAGGTGTTGATTTGGGGTCCAAATTCCCCAGAACTCAATCCGATCAAGCGTCTATGGGATGTGCTGGACAAACAAGTCCGATCCGTAGAGGCCCCACCTCACAACTTACAGGACTTAATGGATCTGCTGCTAAAGTCTTTGTGCCAGATCCCACAGCACACCTTCAGACGTCTTGTGGAGTCCATGTCTCAATGTGGACCTACAGAATATTAGGCAGGTGGTTTTAATGTTATGGCTGATCGGTGTGTACATTTCTATGAATATATGAATAAATGCTATGAATTCAATGGTATTTAAATTTTATTACTCATAATGCAAAGCTTTTAATATTCAAATCTTTACGTCTCTTCTTTTCACTTCCACACATTTCCGGTTTTATCCTTGATCCTGTGACAATCTCGCATCACGCTTTCACAGCATCGACGGTATTCATTACACCGATCTTACAGTATATTCAATATATTCGTCCAATTGGACCAAGCGCTGCTTCTGGTGGATGTGAGTAATTTTTCGTCTACTGAGACTCTGTGTGTCACACGTAAGGACGTAAAACATTGACTTTTAGTTTTACCTTGTGCAGTCGCTCAGGAGAAAACTCAAGGCCAACCACAAAGAGTGTGAAGAAAACACCCAACTCCCCCAGCGTCTCTACTTGAACCATGGACTAGAGACAGAAAAACAGAAAGAGCGAGAACACTGAAAATGAGGACATATACTATACATATGCTATACATATACTATACACATGCTATACATATGCTATACATATACTATACACATGCTATACATATGCTATACATATACTATACACATGCTATACATATACTATACACATGCTATACATATGCTATACACATGCTATACATATACTATACACATGCTATACATATGCTATACATATACTATACACATACTATACATATACTATACACATGCTATACATATACTATACATATACTATACACATGCTATACATATACTATACATATTCTATACATATGCTATACATATACTATACACATACTATACATATACTATACACATGCTATATATATACTATACATATACTATACACATGCTATACATATACTATACATACGCTATACATATGCTATACATATACTATACACATGCTATACACACGCTATACATACGCTATACATACGCTATACATATACTATACATACATACGCTATACATATACTATACATACGCTATACATACGCTATACATATACTATACATACATACGCTATACATATACTATACATACGCTATACATACACTATACATACGCTATACATATACTATACGCTATACATATACTATACATACACTATACACATGCTATACATATGCTATGCATATACTATACATATACTATACACATGCTATACACACGCTATACATATACTATACACACGCTATACATATACTATACACATGCTATACATACGCTATACATACACTATACATACGCTATACATATACTATACATATGCTATACAGACGCTATACATATACTATACATACGCTATACATAAGCTATACATATACTATACATACGCTATACATATACTATACATACGCTATACATACGCTATACATATACTATACATATGCTATACAGACGCTATACATATACTATACATACGTTATACATACGCTATACATATACTATACATACGCTATACATATGCTATACATATACTATACATACGTTATACATACGCTATACATATACTATACATACGCTATACATATGCTATACATATACTATACATATGCTATACATATACTATACATATGCTATACATATGCTATACATATGCTATACATATACTATACATACACTATACACTGAAGTTTTTTTTTAGACACGTTAAAAGTATACCATTCCCAAACATAATAAAATACATAACAGTGAATACAAACAGGCATAATGCTCCAATAATTGCATGTAACTTACCTTAATGCTGTTAAGCCCTGATGGACCTAGCAAAATCCCACAAACTATGTACCCAAACATAGGAGGCAGTCCAACCAGTGTGCACAGCCAACCACAGGGCAGAGAGAGCATCACCACTGACACCAGGTCCTGTCGGGGTAAACAAAGCATGTACCTCCGTCTGAGTACCTGAGTGCTGCAACGACCCAAAAACCTCCAAAAGCCACATAGCCAACAATCTTTAAAATAAGTGTAAGAAAATATTTGTGTGTACAGTTATTCATTTGGCAAACATTCTTATCCAGAGCGCTATTATACGACAGAGTCTATTCAGAATATAAAAAGCAACCACCACCCCAAAGTTGATCATTTTCCTATAACAGCACATCCTGAAGTGTTTTATTCCTCTTTAACACTGCAAATTTGGCAACGATTACATTTTCTTTTATCAATTAAAGAACAGCACAGTAAGTTTATAGTGGTGTGCTATATGCTGTTATCAGTTACCGTCCCCTCTAAAAGTATTGGTTTATTTTTTTTTTAGATCAAAAGATGAATATGAGACAATAGATCAGAATTTCAGCTTTCATCTCATGGTAGGTGAGCAAAAGTATTGGAACAGATCGTCTTCAAGTAAATAACACTTAACATTTGGTTGTATCCCTTGCTTGCAATAACTGCATCAAGCCGGTGACCCACTGACATAACCAAACTGTTGCATTCTGCTTATTTCAGTTGTCATTTGCTTTTTTTTTTTCTTGCTTTTTTTAGGGGGGTGTTTCTCCCTTAAGTCCAGCCTAACCATGACACTACCTCTACTGTGCTTGACCAATGAGCTCGTAAGTTTTAGATCTTGGGCAGATCCTTTGTTTCTCCACACTTTGGCCTTTCCATCACTTTGGTAGCGGTTAATCTCGGTAGTAGAACTTTTGTGGCTCATCTCTGTATTTCTTTGTGAATTCCAATCTGACTTTCTGATTCTTACTGCTGATGAGTGGTTTGTATCTTGTGGTATGACCTCTATATTTCCGCACTTGAAGTCTTCTTCGAACGTTTGTGATTGTGATACGTTCACCCCTGCCCCGTGGAGTTTGTTATTGACGTCACTGACTGTTGTTTTTGGGGTTTTCTAGACTTGGTCAGAGCTGTTCCATGTCTGGTTGTTAGTACCCCAGGGGTTTCTTTCTTTTTCAAGACATTCCAAATTGTTGTATTAACTATGCTTTCTTTCTTTTCACTTCAAAATGGCTTGCTTTTCTCCCATAGACAGCTCTCTGGTCTTCATGTTGGTTTATCCTTGTTAACACCAAATGCAGTCTTCACAGGTGAAACCCAGAGCTCAAACCAAGAATAGACATTTAGAGCTATTAATTGTTTAAACATTCAGTCTAACAGGACACACCTGGACAACAAGAAATACCTGTTTTTCACATGTTGGGTGGCTTCAAAGTTTTTGAACACATCTAGATGTAAATATCAGGAAATCCATCCATCGATTTTCTGTACCGCTGATCCTACTCAGCATCACGGGGAGCCTAGAGCCTATCCCAGTGGACTCGGGCACAAGGTGGGGGACACCGTGGATGGGGTGCCAATCCATTGCAGGGCACAATCACACACGCATTCTCATACCCATTCACACACTACGGACAATTTAGAGATGCCAATCAGCCTGCAACGCCCATCTTTGGACTGGGGGAGGAAACCAGGAGGAAACCCCCGAAGCACAGGGAGAACATGCAAGCTCCATGCACACAGGGCCGGAGTGGGAATCGAATCCCCAACCCTGGACCTGCGAGGCAAATGTGCTAACCACTAAACCACCATGCCCCCATTAGGAAATAAAAGCGTAAATTCTGACCTATCGTCTCATATTCATCTTTTGACCTCAAACCCAAATGTCTTCAGTGTATAGCAAAAACAAAAGAACTGGCCTTGCTGTTCCAATACTTTTGGAGTTGACTGTAAGTGACAACAGTGTACATCCCGTAATTATAAACTTAATGTGTTGATCTTTAATTGATAAAAAGTTTAATCTGATCCTTTCCTCAACCTCTCTGCTTGGTGCCATCTGATGGATAACTAGTGGGTGGGAATTGGCAAATGACCAAAATGCAGAGCAGAGTTGGCATGAGTGGTGACTTCTGACACTAACCTTGATGAAGTGGTGGTCAGCACGAGGAATGGTCGAATCCCGAGGTTTGGTCAGTATATATTGGTTGTTCTGAGAATCAATGAGCATACTCAGTCCCAGGTCACCTTCCGCTACTTGCCATGACATGTTCTTCCTCTTGTTGTCCTCTTCATCTTCCTCCACCCTCAGGACTGCCTCCACATTGACCCCCTTCATCTGATTGAAAGATGGGCAATGAGGAAGAACGAGAAGGAGTAGGACCAAGCAAAGAAAATAACGGCGTGAAGAAAAATGTCTTTCCTAAGAGAACAGAAGTGCGCTGCTGATAACTGACCTGCTTGTTGTTGTCGAAAGCGTGATCCTCGATCTCCTCTTCCAGGCGGTCAGCAGCCCTCCGAACGTCCTCAAGGATCTCGTCCAGCATGGAGAGGGTCTTGTTCCGCTCCTGCGCCACCTTCAGCGCCTCCTGTTGGTGCTTCACAGCTGCGACCAGCTCCACATACTCCTGCTCCTCCTGTCAGGAAAGACCTTCATCACATGAGGACGGGTTCAATTCAATTATAGCACTTTTCACAATGGATAGTGTCTCAAAGCAGCTTTACAGAAACATATAAACGCAGGATACAGATTTTAAGTGTGTGAATGTATCCCTATTGAGTGAGCCGGTGGCGAGGAAAAACACCCTAAGATGATATGAGGAAGAAACCTTGAGAGAAACCAGACTCAGAAGGGAATCCGTCCTCATCTGGGTAACACCGGATAGTGTGAAAGCAAAAGAAAGTTCATTATGGTTTTAACTTGAAGTCTGTTTTGTTGAACTAGTCCACTATTCACTAAATTTGCCCCGGGTGCAAATCTGCATATAGGTAATTGCTGTCCCAAGGTCCCAAGGGTTCTCGTTGGAGGCTGGTTCCTTTCACGCTTTCATCGCTTTCCATGGCTTGCTCCACAGGGCTCTAGGACAATGCCTACTGTTAATGGTACTGTATTGAAGTAAACTGAACTGAGGTCATCTCCTGGAACATTATATTTAGAGCTGGCATTTTTCTCTTTTCTCACTGAAGAATTCGCTCTCCTACACACACTTCCCGTGTGTCAGTGTGTAATCACTAGACACTAGATAGTGATGCTCTCTCTAGATACACTGTGTGCTGTCCCTTCACTGATTAGAATACATCTTCTCGATGCAAAAGCAGCTGCAGCATTATATAAGTTCCTCCAGTTACAATCACTTCCTGCTTACTTTTTGGGGCCTCGACATAATATCCATAAGCTTTAATTAACGACAAAATATAGTGCCTTTGTCTGCTTCTGATGCGAGTTGCACCTGAAAGCACACGTTTTATCTTCTCCTTCACCTCAGCAAAGCCTTCCTCTTGTATTAAAACTACTCTGATGTGCGAGCTGCCTTTAAAGGAGAAAGGGAAGCAAAGCAGTTTTGCCCTGGGGGACGTGGAGCTCATTTCTGGGCCAGAAAAATAGAAAAAGACACCTGAAATAAAGAAATGACGAGATCCGTTTACATCGTCGTATTATTGTGAATCACAGTGACCGGTACTGTATCTCGGAAACGATCCAATTATTAGCAGTCTAAACACATTTCTACTTTACAAATCGCAGCTTTAATACAAAGTCAAACAGAGTTAGGAAGGAATAACAGACGCGTCCGTGAGTCCTCGGGTCTTTAATCCCGAATCGAAGTTCGCCTCACCTTAATGGCGGCCTCCCTGAGCGCCTCAAGCCTCTGACGGCTGCTCTCCTTCATGTTGGCCACATCTCCAAAATCACCTTTCAGCACACGTTGAAGGCCCAGCACAGCCTCGAACAGGGAACGCTCACTCTCATTCAGCTCCTTCTGGAACACCTCGAGCGTGTGCACCTGGAAGAGGCGCTCAGCATCCGAGAGCGTCTGGTCACGCTCTGCCGCTGCCGCTGCTGCCTCCAGCTTCCTTACGGCAGCGTTCTTCTGCCGCAGAAGGCTCGAGAGGCGGCGGCAGTTCTTAGCCACCCAGCTCTGCCCACTGGCAGATGGCACCCCCTTGCCACGATGGTGCCGAATGGCATTCCGGGTCAGGTGATCAGCCGGTTGCAGCGCCCCCACCAGGCCTAGACACAGCAGCGCATACAGGGTCTGCATTCAGCTGGCCGGTCACGTCAGCTAGAGATGAAAGGAAAAATAGGAAAAACTGCAGGAACACCGTCACACCGTCCACGGAAGGAATTTAAAACCACTTCTAGGCAAAACTCTAAACATGCTATCCTCAAAACGCTGACAATGATACCAAGTGCACTGAGGGAGGAAAGATGGCCACCCCATAATATTACAGCATTTTTCTATATTTATAGATTACACTAAGTTCGACGAACCACATCAGCAAGACAGCTCAACAATACCTAGGAACTGCCATATGTTTACATTTTGGGTGAGAGCGAGTTCCTTTATTTATCTGCCCTGAATTCTCACTGGGCTGCTCCGCCTGCTCCATCAAGAGAAAGAGAGAAAAAATGTAGGTTGTGTGAACATCCTGCAACAACACAGGTGGCTAAACTGAGCTCACATAGGTGGGGCATGGTGCTGAGCTGTTCAAACAAAAAAAAACCTGTTGTGTGACCTTTCTATATGCAAACATTAATTCCACTCTGGCAGGGCGTTAACCCGATAAGTTAAATAATCATAATGATAATGAGTCTTTATTGGCCACGTATACATTACAGCACGGTGAAATTATGTTCTTCGCATACCCCAGCAGGTTAGGAAGTTGGGGTCAGAGCGCAGGGTCAGCCATGATACAGCGCCCCCTGGAGCAGAGAGGGTTAAGGGCCAGTTCCAACCCCAATCAAATTTTTAAACTGAGGAAACGTACCATTTTCTAAAAATAAAAAAAAGAAGGTAATTTTGAATTTGATGGCCACAGCATGCCTCAAAAAATTTGGGACGGGAGAAACAAAAGGCTGGAAAAGTAAGTGTTACTAAAAAGAAACAGCTGGAGGTTGATTAGCAACAGGTCAGTAACATGAATGGGTATAAAAAGAGTATCTTAGAGAGGCAGAGTAAAGATGGGAATCTGGATGGAAGCATATGTTGCTGGTACGTATATGGTCCATTTCCTCAGTTTAAACATTTGATATGTTTTCTATGTTCTAGTGTGAATAAAATATGGGTTTATTCGATTCGCAAATCATTGCATTCTGCTTTTATTGACATTTCACACACCGTCCCAACTTTTTTGGAATTGGGGTTGTACTGCTGATGTAATCATAAAACTATTAAGCTCGTAGAGGGGGCACGGTGGCTTAGTGATTAGCACTGTTGCCTCGCACCGAAGTTCCCTGGGATAGGCTCCAGGCACCACTGTGACCTTGTGTAGGACAAACGGTAAATCCGGAAAATGGATGGATGGATGGATGGATGGATGGGTCACGCTCGTACTGATCGTCCCTTCAACACACACAGTAGCGTTTGATTTATAATCCCACTCTCCGGTGTCATCCAGGAGAGGACCGGTTCTGGTTCCCCTCCAGGGTTCTTCCTCATATTTCAGAGATCAACATCTACATCCCAAAGTGGCTTTGTGATTTCTATTTCTATAATCAATTCAGTTCAGTTTTATTTGTATAACACTTTTAACATTGTCCCAAAGCAGCTTTACAGAAATATATCGAGTAGGATATACATTTTAAATGTATGAATTTGTCCCTAATGAGCGAGCCAAAGGCGACGGTGGTGAGGAAAAACTCCCTGACACGATAAGAGGAAGAAACCTTGAGAGGAACCAGACTCAAAAGAGAACCAGCCTTTATCAGGATGACCCCGGATAGTGCGATTGTAAATAACTCCCTTCTATAAACATGCTAACACTACATGCTCAAATAGTGCAGATGTGTGACCAGGAAATTCATTACAGTTTTCACAAGAAGCCATGTTGAAATTCAGTTCACATCATGGCATAACTGTTCATATGAATTATGGTTCAAAGCCATCTTCATGCTTTTTAAGTAATCCTAATGATCTTCAGGCTGTCCATGTAAAAGTAATACAGACTACAACTAGAACTGGCTTGAATGTAACTGACATGAGTCTATATGGTAGATATAGATAGTGTAGCTTATAAAATGAGATTAACCAACCTTCTTCCTTGAGATCTACCTTCCTGCAGGTTTCATCTCCAACCAAAATCTAACACGCCCTGTTTTAGCTGATCAAGAACTTCTTAAGACATTGATTTAGATGGTCAGGTGGACACCATTATGGTTGGAGCTCTTCAGGAAGGTAGATCTCCAGGAACAAGGATGGTGACTTCTTTTTTTAAAAAAAACAAAACAAATTATTACAGTTTATCTCTGTAAACTGTTTAGTTGACATACTTTATTATGTTCATGCTAAGCAGACACGTGACTCATGGGAAGCACATACTGTACACTGAGATCTGAGATGCCCTTCTGCTTACCTGGATACGGATATCTGCTCCAAGCTTGTGCACACAGCATGTACATAACCATGTGTCTAGTCTAAGCTGTCCATTTCCAACATCTGATTTCCTGATCGCAAACACGGGTGATCAGATGAACACGACATCAGCTGTCATATGACTGACATCACCTCTCAATAAGAAATAAGAAATAAATACGGTAAGGAACATACCTTGGTGAATTTTCAGGTCGTCCCTGTAGCCCTGTACTCCTCAGTCAAGGAAGGAAACAATCGGGCTCTTGTGATGATACCTCCCCTCTCCAGCCGCCACATACTAAACTCCTCTGAGCCTGAACCTGAGCAGCAGCGCCGTGTTCACACCACAGACCGGTTTGCGGCAGTCGTGATACCTTCACGTGCTCCTCTGATTGTACTGTTTCCCAGTTGGTAAGTCGTTATAATAAATAAACATATATATATATATATAGATATATATATTTTTTTTTTTTGGGGGGGGGGGGGGGGGTTCAATTAACGTCACAATCAACGTTCTATTTCAGTACCTTTCAACGTGTATTCATATTGTAAGAAAGACGTTCATAATGCAACCAAACGTTATAACTGGTTTATACCGTGATTTACAAACAGCATTGTGATGTGTTTACACGAATGAACTATTAAACGCAATGAATGTACAACTGAATATATCATTTTACACAGTTGGTACAAGTTATAAACAACTCAGATACCGGTATCAAAAAGACTGCGCTCTAAGTACTTTGTTTATGTGTGTTTGACGTTGTTAGTATTGTTATTATTATTAAACACGAAACCGTGGGAGCACGTGAAGGTAGCGCAGACGAGGCTTAACTTGCTGTCGCTACACGTCAATGTTTTTCATTCCCACAGGTAGGTTAGAATCTCTGCTTCCCAATGACAAACCCGGGTTGTGTAAATGTGCTAAATGGCTCGGATTCAAGACCAATTTTGGCTTCAGCTTTAATATCTCGGGAACGTCCCGCTAAACTAACACGCGCTACGGAGTTTCTTTGGGAATCAAGTGCGAGTTTAATTAAAGGAGTCGACTCATGCTAACGATAGCTCGCTAGCATTCCTCAAGAATTCTCAAGAACCAAAACAGATGTTACCTTTACTCAAACTTTTTTTTTTTGACTAAATTTGTCGAGTGACGTCACCTGTTGAAAATGCGCGCGTGCGTGAGCTCTGTAATTGCTAGTTAGCTAGTTACTCTACCGAAATGTTTTTCACTTCCGAAACAAATCTAAACCAATGAATACAAAGCAGAAGTGCATTGTGGGTAATGTAGGTTTCAACGAGCGTTTGTTACCTACACGGCATCAGTTATTATTTAGTTATTAATTATTTATTAATATTATTTTTGCCTTAAATTATTAATACTATTTATTTTAGCCGTGATTCTTCAACCTGTTGTTTAACGTAAATAAATAAATAAATGATTTTCATTTTGTATACTCGTTTAAAGATTAGTCGTAAAATATTATGAAGTGTGAAATTATGAATTTGGGAAGATTTTAATTCACAACTGACTACAATAAATAAATAATAATAAAAATAAATAAATAAAATACAACTCGTAAGAATCCCACTCCTGACGTCATCGCGTCGTTCTGTGAGCGCAGGCCTGGCAGAGTCCCGCGCATGCGCACTGCGGGCTGGTGCCTATCAAGTTGGTCAAACAGCGGGGAGATAAAAATGGTAGGTAAGATGGAGAGAAGAGGAAAACAAAAAATACCGGTAAACACAAACTTTCTATCCAGAGCGAGAAAAAGAGAGGTGTAGGGATATTATTCCACACGCCTGGCAGAGAGGAGGGTTTTGTGTTTTAAGGGAGTTGTCCTCCGACCGTGTCGTATTGGCCAAATGTGTGTGTGTGTGTGTGTGTGTGTGTGTGTGTGTGTGTGGAGAGATGGATGAGAAGAGAAGTGGAAGGTCAGTTTGTTGGTATACTGAGCTCTGACAGCATGCACTTGTTCCCTTCTGAGTGTGACGCCTATGCAGAGTGGTGTGTGTGTGTGTGTGTGTGTGTGTGTGTGTGAGAGAGAGAGAGAGAGAGAGAGAAAGAGAGAGAGAGAGAAAGATAGTGAAACTGGGCGGGTCAGTGGACCGAACCGAGAGAATTTCTCCAGATCAGCAACCTTCACCACTGCTGGTTATGTCCTGTCTGATCTGATCTGATCTAATCTGATATCACATTTATCCTTAGCATTCAGACACCTCAAGCATCACAACACTAACGTGTGTTTATTGGTCGATCCTGTCTTTTTGGACACAGGTTCTGTGTCAGTGTATAATAATAATAATAATGATGACGACGATGATGATGATGAATGACACCTTTTCAGATCTAATCATCATCAAAAGAACACGCCTGTCTAACTAACAGTGCATATATATTTTTTTTACATCGTTTATACTCATTCTTCTGTTTATACTCTGCTTCTGAGCTTGTATTTAAAAGTACCACTTTTCTCATTCCGATCATCCAGAGGTCTGTCTGATCCGATCCGAGTCAAGAGGCGTCTCTCTGCTGCTGCCGAGTTATGTGAAACATCACAGGCACACTGGAAACAAACTCGCACGTCGTGTGTTTCCTTTGTTCACGTGTGCAAGTCAAAGTCGTGTGTCTAAGGGCTGTCAAACCTGATCCGATAAGGTCTGATCCGATAACGAGTCCAGTCCCGCGTTCGCATAGCGTAGTACGAGTACGGAGATTTCTCTTACGCAGAAGCCTCCGGAATAAAATCTCACTTCACTGACGTCACTTTGAATCGGACATGATCTCCTGATGTCCTCGCGTTACTCAGTTCATGCACGTAAGGGAAACGAGCGGTCCCTCCAGGATTTCGACGCTCACAGAAATGAACGCACAATCGAGCGGAGGAACTTTTTAAAAATTACCGCAAATTTGGGCCGAGACGCATCACGTGACGTGATAACGCCGTGCATTCAGTCGAAGCCGTCTACGATTCACGTGCACAGAACACGAGTACAGCTAAAAGATCTCATTTAGCAACAAACCACGGCGAAAGAGCGTGCAAAAGTATTTTGTGCGATTCTAATTTCGCCAAGTAGGTTTCCTAAAAAAAAAAATTAAAAAAAACACACACACAAAACTCTGCAAATTGCACCACAAATATAGGGAAAAATACACAACACACAGTTGTGCCCAAAAGTTTGCATACCCCTTGCACAATCTGCTAAATCTTAATACGCTTAGTTGTTAGTATTTTTCTTCTTCTGGGAGACATATAACTATCTTATTTAGTGTCTGAAGGGCAGTACTAAATGAAAAAAAAGATCTTTAAACAAAATACTAACAAAGTACACAGATCATCCTGTTCAAAAGTTTACACCCCCCTGGCTCTTAATGTACCGTGTTGCCTTCTTGAGCATCAGTGAATGTTTGCACCTTTTGTAATAGTCGTGTACGAGTCCCTCAGTCGTCCTCAGTGTGAACAGATGGATCTGAACATCATATAGTCGCTGTTGGAAAGGAGTAAAATACGCAGAATATGCAGGAAAAGCAAAGAATGTGCAGGACCTGGAGGATTTTTCTGAAGAACAGTGGGCAGTTTAACTGCTCAGGACAAACAAGGAACTCGTGAACAACTCTCACAAAACATAAACACAGTCTCTGATCATCCAGGTAACGACACGCAGGATTAATAATCAAGGGTGTATAAACTTTTGAACGGGGTAATTTTTTATAAATTCAGTTATTATCTTGTCTTGTGGACTATATGTAAACATCTGTTATGTGTAATAGTTTATTCAGGACAGAACTAAATAAAAACCGGGATTTTTATCATCCGTCTTATTTTGTTAACAGTATTAAGATTCAGCGGATTCTACAAGGGGTATACAAACTTTTGGGCACAACTGTGAATATACGTAAGCTTTGCATTTTTGTACTGGATTTCCTGAATTTTGAAAACGCTGATCAATCCGTCGGTCCCCAAATCGGCAATTCTGATCTTTTTATAAAATTCCATGTTTCCATAAGTGGTTACAGTGTTTCTGACGTGATGTGACGTGACATAAAAGCATCAGTCAGCATTTCGACATTGGAGAATCAGTGGGAATCCCTCACCCAGGCTACCTCTCGGGTGTTTATTACACTGTAGAAATGTGACTAATCAGTCCTGTGTGTGTGTGTGTGTGTGTGTGTGTGTCCCACAGCATAAGCTGAAGTCATCACAGAAAGAGAAGGTCCGTCAGTTCATGTCCTTCACCCAGGCCGGCGAGAGGACAGCCGTCTACTGCCTCACACAGAATGACTGGAAACTAGAAGTGGCAACAGACAACTACTTCCAGAACCCAGACCTCTACTATAAAGAATCCATGAAAACCACAGTGGACCGCAAGAAGCTGGAGCAGCTTTATAACCGGTACAAAGGTAAAGCAGGAGATCATGTCCGGTCCTCGGTTTGTTGTCTTCACATCAGAATCACGGCCGACAAAGGATCGGAGATCCTGCTTGGACCTCAAACTCGGAAATCAAAAATCTGTTTGTAGATAAAAATGCACGCTGCTATTTATTTTGGTTATGTTTGTTTATAATGTGACATCACACATGGTCAAGTCAAGAGTTTCCAACCAGTTATCGTAACTCCCTGAGGTGAATGCGGGATAAACTCCTATACACTCCTAGGTATTAGCCAATGCTCATGTCACTGAAATGTACACACACAAAAAAAAAAGTCGCACGCGGTGAAATTTCTTTGCGCCAGCTTCGATTACAGCACGCAGTCGTCACGGCATAGTTTCGACGACTTTGTGCAACGTGACGGCGTTTATTTACATCCAGAGTCGTGTTCGTTTTTGGCCGAGATCTCGTGTTGAGGACGTTCGAGTCGAACCACTCAGTAAAAGTCCTCTTCTCCAGCACGTCCCAAAGACTTTCACTGGGGTTAAGGTCAGGACCTTAAATGTGAAAGTGATATCTCAGGCTTCCACAATCTGAGCCTGATGAATCTTGGTATTGTCATCCTGTCCCATCAGGGAAGAAGAAAACCAGTGATGGAGATAACCTGGTCATTCGGTTCATTCAGGTACTCGGAGTTCGTTTTATTGCCGTGTAATGTTGCTGAGCCTCGACCTGAGCGACTGAAGCAACCCCAGATCATAACACTTCCTCCAGAGGCTTGTACAGTAGGCTTCCCTTCTTACCCTGACACACCCATTGCTTTGGAGAAGGATAAACCTGGACCACATGACCTTTTCCCATTGCTCCACGGTCCAATCTTTATGCTCCCTAACACACTGAAATCATTTTTATCTGATTATCCTCACACTGATCAGGTCACACAGCAGTTCAGTCCCAATCCTGTACGTTCTCGTCGCATTGCGCGTGTGGAAATGCCCTCACTTTCACTATTAATCATAGCCGTGAGCTCTACTGTCGATTCTTTTGTTACCATGTGACTTCACCAAGCGTTTTAAAGATCTCCGATCACGATTGTTCAATTTTGAACATTCATTTTTTTTTCCCAACCACGTTTCTTTCTCAGATTGGACAGTTCACGCTCTCCTTCCAGGTTTTAATAACGCGTTGTGCAGTTCTTAACCCGATTCCAGGGATTTCAGCAATCTCCTTAGTTTTCTTTGCTTGATTCAGGCCAATACTCTGTCCTTTCTGAAACAGTAACATGTTTTCCCTGACCACGGGATACGCCTTCTGATGACATGGTTGTTTAAGAAACGAGAAGCGACACACTGCGTCAGTTAGGGTTAAAAGAATTGTTGTCAGCTGAAACGTATTAATCACTGCCATAACGATCCAATCATAGGCTCTTAAGAATTTGCTTATTTAAAACCAAAACAGAGACCTTTTTTTTTTTGGCCAGGCAGTATACAGGTGCATCTCAAAAAATTAGAATATCGTGGAAATCTTCATTTTTTTCCCCATAATTTAATTAAAAAAGTGGAACTTTCACATATTGTAGATTAACTACAGATAAAGTGAAATATTTCAAGACTTTTTTTGTTTTAAACTTCATGATTACGGCTTACAGGTCATGGAAATCAAAAATCCAGTATCTCTCAATACTGAATAAAGAATTTATAAAACAGAAATATCGACCTGAGAAGAGCTCTAATCGGCTAATTAACTCAAAACACCTGCAAAGGTTTCCTGAGGCTTTAATCTCTCAGTCTGGTTCAGAACACACAACCACAATCACGGGGAAGATGGAAGTAAATGTTGTATTTTATTTAGAAATCAAGGTTCCAGAGTCTGGAGGAAGAGTGGAGAGGAACAGAATCCAAGCTGCTTGAAGTCCAGTGTGAAGTTTCCACAGTCAGTGATGATTTGGGTTGCCATGTCATCTGCTGCTGTTGGTCCACTGTGTTTTCTCAAGTCGAGAGTCGATGCAGCGTCTACCAGGAGATTTTAGAGAACTTCATGCTTCCATCTGCTGACGAGCTTTATAGAGATGCTGATTTACTTTTCAGCAGGACTCAGCACCTGCCCACAGTGCCAAAACTACTAGTAACTGGTTTGCTGACCGTGGTGTTACTGTGCTTGATTGTCCGGCCGACTCGTCTGACCCGAACCCCGTAGAGAATCTACGAGAGACACCAGACCCGACAATACAGACGATCTGAAGACCGCTATCAAAGCAACCTGGGCTTCCAGAACACCTCAGCAGTGCCACACGCTGATCGCCTCCATGCCACGCCGCACTGATGCAGTAATTCATGCAAAAGGATTAAAACCCTGACCGAGTATCAGTGCATAAATTAACATACTTTTCAGAAGGTCGACTTTTCTGTATTATAAATTCTTTATTCTAATATTTTGAGATACTGGATTTTTGATTTCCATGAGCCGTAATCATAAAGATTAACACAAAATAAGGCTTGAAATATTTCACTTTATGTGTAATGAATCTACAATATATGAAAGTTCGACTTTTTGAAATAAATTACAGAAAAAAACCCGAACTTTTCCACGATACTCCAATAGTTTTGAGATGCACTTGTATATGTCTCCATGATGTTCATAATGACTAATGGACATTTTGAAATGTCTCCCACAGACCCTCAGGATGAGAATAAAATCGGCATCGATGGGATCCAGCAGTTCTGCGATGACCTCACTCTAGATCCGGCCAGCATGAGCATCCTGGTGGTGGCCTGGAAGTTCCGGGCAGCGACGCAGTGTGAATTTAGCCGGAAAGAGTTCGTGGACGGCATGTCAGAGCTGGGGTAAGACTGTCAAAACATCGCTATCCTCATTATAACGCTATGTACGTTCCTACATTTACAGTCATATGCTGCTGTGTCTCCATAGCTGTGACAGTCCTGAGAAACTGAAGTCCATCTTACCCAGGTTAGAACAGGAGCTCAAGGACTCTGGAAAGTTTAAGGATTTCTACCAGTTTACTTTCAATTTTGCCAAGAATCCAGGCCAGAAAGGCTTAGGTAAGTGTCACACTCGTCACGTGTACAATCCGGTTTCAAAATATTGTGCGAATCCATTTAATATCTCATGCCTGAAACCTTCTTTGACACCTCCATGAGTCATGCATGCAACATTCTAATTATAGAGTAAATTATTGAGTTAAAAAATGAGTTCGAAAATCATCAGAATGTCTTTAGTATCGTAAAGGATGCTAGTTAAGTAAGGTATTTGATAAAAATAAAAAACTCACTCATGTTACTTTTTCATTTAAGAACAAATATTTACTTCGATTCCGTGTTGAAAACGCTGAAGAACAATTAATAATGTTGAAGTTTATTAATTGAACTTGCATTTTCAACCATAGTGTTTTGGATCATGAGCAGATCCTTTCTTTCTCCACGCTTTGGCCTTTCCATCTCTTAGATAGTAGATAGTCCCAGAAATTTTGTGGCTCATCTCTATGTTTCTTTCCGAATTCCATTCTGGCTTTCTGATTCTTACGGCTGATGAGTGGGTTTGTATCTTGTGGTACGGCCGGTATATTTCTGCTCCCGAAGTCTTCGAACGGTGGATTGTGATGCCTTCACCCCTGCCCCGTGGAGGTCGTTGATGTCACTGTTGTTTTTGGGTTTTTCTTCACAGCTCTCACAATGTATCTGTTATCAGCTGTTGTTGTTTTAATTGGCCGTCCTATTCGGTGTCTGTTGTTCAGTACACCAGTGGTTTCTTTTCTTTTTCAGGACACTCCAAAATTGTTGTATTGGCTATGCAAAATGATTGATTTTCCCTCTTTCCTCAGCTTCAAAGTGGCTTGCTTTTCTCCCATACACAGCTCTCTGATCTTCATGTTGGTTTATCCTTTTTAACAACATATGCAGTCTTCACAGGTGAAACTGAAGCCTAAAACCAAGAGTAGATGTTCAGAGCTATTGATTGTTCAAACAATCAATCTAACAGGACACAGCTGGGTAACAAGAAACACCCGTCAGTCACATGTTCCAATATTTTTCGCTCGCTTACAAATTGGGTTGTCTGATACAAAATGTTCTATGTCGTTTAACACATCTACATATAGATACCAGGAAATAACGGTGGAAATTCTAAACTTTCTTCTCATATTCATCTCTTGATCTCAAACCCAAATCAGTCTACAGCAAAAACAACTGAATTGTTGGCCTTGCTGTTCCAATAGTTTTGGTAAAATATACAGTTAAATCAGTGAAATGATTTATAATCACACTACTGGTGTCACCCAGATGAGGATCCCTTTTGCGTCTGGTTCCTCTCCAGGTTTCTTCCTCATATCGTCTCGGGAACTGTTTCCTTGCCACCATTTGCCTCTGGCTTGCTCATCAGGGATACGTTTATAACGTATATCTGGAATTTATATATTTCTGTAAAGCTGCTTTGTGACAATGTCCATTGCTAAAAGCGCTACACGAATATAATTGAATTCAGTTGACGTGAATGTTTCTCCAGAGATGGGTGTTCCCTAATGTGGGATTCCTGGTGTTTCCTGGCGTAGACACAAGGGTGCAGCTCATCAGTTTGCAGTGACCTGCACGTCCTTATTAGTACTTCACAGTAGGCCATTGTCTGATTGATCACTCTCTGTAAACTCTCTTTATCTTCTCTCTTTATCTTTTTCTCTTGCACGTCACTTTCGTCTCCCTATCCCGTCTGCTGCTCAGACTTAGAGATGGCTGTGGCCTACTGGAACCTGGTTCTGACGGGCCGCTTCAAGTTTCTGGACCTCTGGAACACGTTCCTGCTGGTAAGCAGACAAGGAGTTCTCAAAAAAACAGTGTCAAAAACAGAACAGATTATAAGCGTTTCAATAGCTATATGCTAGTAAAGTGACAAAAATATATGCTCAAGTATTACTAATAATATTCAAAAGAATGCGGCTGATTATACAAGCCGTACACAAGCTATCTTTAATAGCGCATGCTCTGGAAAACAGCCATACAAGAACATACACGGTATATAAGGTATACAAGAACACCGATGGGTTAGATATTAACCGAAGCTGTTTAACGTGGCTGACATGACTGCTATTAATATTGTTATATTTTTCTGTTCTTTGAAGGAGCATCACAAGCGCTCTATCCCAAAAGACACATGGAATCTTCTGTTAGACTTTGGAAACATGATTGCCGACGATATGTCGAACTATGATGAGGAAGGTGAGCCGGGGCATTTATATACATATAAAGACTTGTTTGCCAAACAAATTGAAGTAAAGCACATCTATCAGGGAGTAGTTCAGTCAAGTACGGTACTTACACAATTAATGCAGTCCAATGTTGTCTTCTGGGAAACGTGAACATGTAAGTAGCTTCTGAAGGGCTGTACTAGTACTATATGGGAAAAAAAAGAGATCTTTTAAACAAAATAATAACAATTTGCACTCATGATCCTGTTCCAAAGTTTTCACCCCCAAAACCCCGCCCCCCTTCTTGAGAATCAGTGAACGTTTGCACCTTTTGTAATAGTCGTGTACGAGTCCTTCAGTTGTCCTCAGTGTGAAAAGATGGATCTGAACATGATATAAACCCCGTATAAGGAGTCAAATCTCAAGAAGATGCTGGAAAAGCAAAGAATGTGCAGGACCTGGAGGGTTTTTCTGAAGAACAGTGGGCAGTTTAACTGCTCAGGACAAAACAAGGGACTCGTGAAGAACTCTCACAAAACATAAAAACAATCACTGATCATCCAGGTAACGACACGCAGGATTAAGAATCAAGGGGATGTAAACTTCTGAACTGGTTCATTTATGTAAATTCAGTATTTAATTCACATGTAAACATCTTATGTGAAATAGCTCATTCAGGCCAGCACCATATATATATAATATAATATATAATATATTTATTAGTAAACTTGCAGTTTTAAGTTTTTTCTTAATTCCGGTACTGAAATAAAAATTGAAAACCTGAACATGTCTCTGCTGATCAACTGCATTATGGGTAAAGGTAAAATTGTGTAAATGTGGGGGTTTCCCCCCCGAAATATTCCAAAGAATACAATTGATATCAATATGATCTCTCTCTCTCTCTCTTTTCAGGGGCGTGGCCGGTCCTCATAGATGACTTTGTGGAGTTTGCTCGGCCAATCGTTACGGCAGGCAAGCGCAAAAATGTATAATCACCACCTTCCTCTTGGAGAGGGACGTGGCATCTCTCTCTCTCTCTCTCTCTCTCTCTCTCTCTCTCTCTCTGTTTAGACATTTTATATATATATATGTATATATATGTATGTATGTGTGTGTGTGTGTGTGTGTGTGTGTATATATATATATATATATATATATATATATATATAATGTGTGTGTGTGTGTGTGTATATATATATAAAATAATTATTTAAATAGAAAACAAAGAAAATGCAAGAGACTTTAAATATGTGAGTCCGTGCTAGCAAACATGAGATGAGTGCAGTACAATTCGGAGCTGAACACACCGCACCAGGGACGAGTCGGCGTTCATCATGCGCATCACCACCAGGGGGCGAGAGTGACGTGGAGGAGCGAGGAAGTGCCATCTGTTTTCATTCACCAGTTTTGGAACCCTACTGGAAACTGATATATTGTAAGAAAGATGGAAACGATGCAGGAGGATGGGATTTATTTTTGGACACCTTGTAAAGGTGTGTGTTTGGCTGCCTCTTTATTTTATTTTATTATGTTATCATCGCTATCCCTCTTCAGAATATTCCCATAACAGCAGCTGATGGAAAGACGTTCAGAAAATTCGAAACATGAGCCTTTTACATCCACCATCCAGTCTGCACATTGAAGCAATCGCTTGGAGTAGCATCTGAAATGGGACGATGAGGATGAGGATGATGAGGATGATGGCTGTGTTATTTGTAGCTGCTATGTTTTAAACGCGGGGGGTGGGACACACACACACACACACACACACACACACAGGATCCATTTTCATTAAGCAACACCACATACAGGTCCTGCTGTTTTATCGAGCACTGTTACAATCACGTTTATACAACTTTAGGAGATCTCTAATCGAAGTCCCATGTTGTCGTGATGAACTCGCAAAGCCGTGAGAAGGTCCAAAATTCACGATCGTGAAGTGAGAAAACATGCGGTGATGCTCAGAACACCAGCAGACTTCATACTGTTACATATCTACAGACGTGTTGTGGAAAACGTACCGAAATATTGCTGCATACACTTTATTAATGTGGCGAGAGAGTATCTGAATGAATTGAGAATGATCGTGCTGTTTCAAGATCTAAGATCGGGCTTTAAGTTGGTTTTTACATTTTGTTTCCGTTTCATTTGAATGTGTTTTTGTTTGAAACGACCGTTGTGATCCTTTTATTTCGGAATACGCGCCTTTCGAACTGCGTAACATCAAAATGCAGAAAATGTGATCATTTAGAAATGGATTCCTTTAGACTTAAAGAGTTAAAAACACTAACCTAGAGTGAGAGTGAGATTTTCCGTTAATAACGTGACATGGTTTTGTGCGCATACTAAAGTGTATATGTTTCTGATTTGTTCCTTTTAGATTGTCTTTGTTTTAGGTTAGATTTCTTCCAGAGTTATGGACAAGGTGCTATGGTGTTCTGGTTTGCCTCATTTGTTTGTCACAACAGACGTCCATTTTGATGTCACGTTTATTTCCATCACGAGGAAGGCAGCATTCTCCTCATGCGGTACGCTGTGCAGAGTGTTTCCGAGCGTCGAGTCCCAGGTAGTCGAGTTCAGCTCGTCAAATCAGTATTATTGCATATGTAAATAAAGTTTATTTAAGGAAAAAAACAAAAAAAAACAAATGGCAAATCTCCATCGTCGAATCCAAACCAGTTTGTTTGACTGTGGAGGAAAGAGGGTGTTAAATAAAGCATGTTTTTAACAAAAATGACCAAAACTATGACTAATTTTTATTTTTAGTAATGTTATCCGTTTATATCCTGGTGTTCAGTTTGGCTCTGGGTTTTCATGGTCGGTTGCTCTGATTTTCTTCATGAGAACCAGTAATAAATTCAACGATCTCAGATCGTATCGGTTGTATGCCAGTCCATACAGGAGTTCAAGGAGGGTTTTTTTTTGTTTCCCCCCCCCCCCCCTTTTTGCTTGATTTTGCTGCGCCATTTTTTCAGAAATGCAACTTCCAATGCAACTTGTGCGCTTTTTTCCCCCCCCTTTTTTTTTTCTTTCGGAAAACTACTTAAACTGGTGAAATTGCAATAGCGCAAAACTGTTCTGCACGCTCTTTCGCAGTGATGTTCGTTGCTAAATGAGATCGTTTAGCTGTACTCATGTTCTGCGCACGTGAATCGAAGGGGGCTTCGGATGAATACTCGTTGCGATCACGTCACACGACTCGTCTCGGCCCAAATCTGCGGAAAATCGCAAGCCCCTCCGAATATTGCGTGATTTCTACAGTTGTGAAATCCTGGAGGAACTGATATGCCCACATGAAGGTAAATGTAGCATTGTGTCACGCTCGTTTCCGATTATGTACGCTGCCTTGCATGAGTATTCACCCTTCTTTCATTTTTTTCCACTTTTTGTGCTGGGTTTTCCATTGTAATGGACTTTATTGTGTATTTTTACCTTTTGATTTACAAAATATGTCTAACGAGGGCTCTCAAGTGGCGCAACAAAAAAGCGAGTTCGAATCGTGATGATAGACACCCATGATTGGCCAGTGTTAATGAGCTTGTGTATGTGGAAGAGGGCAGATAGTGCTTTCCTCTGAGTAGGTTTCGTTGGCCTGTGACCAGATTGAAAAGATACACTGGGATGGATTCACGTGTTTATATCGCCTATGATGGTGTACACCATCGCTGGTTGGTGGCTCTCATATGATTGGGGAGGTGGGTGGGGATTGGCAGAATGGGGCAAAAAAATCTAACATTTATAGCTGCAAAATAGTTTTTTACCGTGACACAAGCAAAAAAAAAAAAAAAAAAGTAGACATTTGTTGGTTGCATAAGTTTTTATTTCTATTCATTACTTGGTACAACAGCAAATGTGGCTGTAATGAAGTCTTTTTGGAATTGGGAATTAGCACATTTGGATCCAGATATTTTTGGTCATTCTTTTTGCCAAAATTGCTCAAGCTCTGTCAGATTGGATTGAGACCGTTGGTGAACAGCAGTTTTTAAGTCTTGCCACATATTCTCCATCAGATTGATGTCTCGACTCGCACTCGGCCGTTCTAACACGTTCAGGTTGTTCGTTTTGAATCAATCCAGCGTTGCGTTTCCAATGCGCTTAGGGTAATTGTCCTGTTGGGAGGTGAAATTGAATTAAATCGTCGCCTCAATGGGAGGGAATATTTACGTAATCACAACTTCGTAAATAATCGTGCAAACTATATTGATTTTTCCCCCAATATTATGGGCTGTTTTCAATTTGAATTTCAGTTCCAGGCTGCAAAATGTGGAAAAGTTGAAGGAGGGGGGGGGTCGGTACATATTTGCGTACATATTTAAGGCACTGTATGTAGTGTGATGCCTTTTGTGTCTCTTTACTAAGACTCCATTCTTATCTGGCTTTGGGAGGGGATTTATCTCTGATCCTGGACCAGCTGCTGGATTCTGGACTCTCGCTATGGTGCCACGGGGATTGCCTTTTTAGGAGACACCTGATCACAGCAACACAAAGAAGGCTTGGTGATAAGAGCCTGCTGTGTGTGTGTGAGAGAGAGAGAGAGATGAATATGGCCCTGGTGATAAGGAAGAGTGACTGGGAGGGGACAGAGGAGAGGGTATTTGCAGGTTTTTGGTCAAGCCGTTCTCTGTAGAGCTTTTGGACACTGAGGTAGTGAAGCCCAATCTGAAACATTACTAAACCAATGAGCTAAGGCACAGAAAAGTCTCCCGTAGGGTCCCGTCAAACATCTAGCCAAGAACACCAGCTACTACTTGGGCCTGAAGATATTTTTTGTAGATGGTTTGGGTTTGAATAAAAGTGTCTGATGGAGAAATTCCAGGCTGCAATGCTCCTGGGTGCGGTAGGAGACTCCCTGGGATACCGCAAAGGCCGCTGGGAAGGCTGCACATCAGGGTCTCAGATACAGAAAGAGCTCGCGGCTCTTGGGGGACTGGCAGCCCTTAAACTGGATCCAGAAAACTGGCCTTTGAGTGATGGAGCTCTGATGCACATGACCACAGCGGAGGCTCTTGTTACAGGTAAGGATGCTAGAAAGGTCAAATTGAAAGTAGAAAGAAAACTTGATTTTCAGGGTATATTAAGGAACATATCTCATAACTACGTATCTTTTTTTACTAATAGTTTCACTGGACTTGTGTAGTCGTTACTAAGTAACATGTTTTATGATGAATATCTCAATAATAAACCAGGATTAAAAATTCAGGGTTAAAACGTTATAGACGAGGAATACTATCCTTCATGTTCAGACAGAATGATTTGCCTAGATCTGCCGGCTGTTACATTTCACACTAACGACACTTGACAGGTTTAATCTGACTTTAGCTTCTGTATTGCCTTTGCTTTTAGCAATAAACGTTTCCCAATGGAGAATTTATTGTTTGTAGTTTGTTCTTGTACACTTTTCAACAGGAGCTACAGTGATGTGGTTTGAGGATTTCGTTTCATGTTCATACTAATGCATTTTAAATCTGGCCTTGATATTTCATCACTTTTAAATGAGAAAATTCACGTGCCGATCCTTTCTTAGTATTAGGATTAGGGAAACCGCTTGATTTTAATTTTCGGAAGAAGGAAGTAAGTTGCTTAATAGTAAATGTGTATGGTTTGTTGGAGATCATCGATAGAGTCTGGGATTGTTTCTCTAGATTTCCCACATATAGCAAGTCTCAGCGTAGTCTTTCCACGTCACATAACCCATCGTTATCCTGACTCGGGCAGACATTTGATCTCATAAACAGTTGATATTCACACACCCTGCTCCCTGTTATCACCCTCTTACCAATACGAGAATGGAATTTGAATTTGTCCGCTTGTTTCATCCGTACATCTGTATGCAGCAATGCGTAACTTAAGTTAAAGATAACCCTGCCATCTTTAATACCTTAAAACCCTCAAGTCTGAATCCATAATCATAATCATACGACGCCTACTTCGGCCACCGAGCTGAGAATAGAACTTAAACGTGATACTCACTGGCCACTGGACTAGTATCGTCAGTGGGTCATTCCAAGTGTGCTGTGGTTTATCTAACAGGAAAGAGGACAAACTCCGGGATTAGGTCCCTGTTTATTCAAATTTCAGTACTACTGAGGAAAACCAGTAGGCTCAAACTCACAGTCAAACCGTACTCTTCTTTGCACCGAGTATGGTTAAGGGCAGGAGGTTACCTACATAATAAGCCCTTAATAATGTCTTATGTAATTAGAACCCAATAATAATCACATCCACAGCAGTTTACATCAGCAGCCACTAAGGGAATCCCTAAGCCTGCTGGAGTTAAATATGAGCTCTGTTTTAGGGATGTGGACAGATGGAATAGAGGGTGTGTGGCTACTGTTGAGCCCCACTAACGTCCGGAAAGTATCCCTACCCAACTGTTTCATACACACAGTTAAATTTAGCCTGACACACTGCTGGTCAGTTGCCTGGAATGCCAAGCATGATCATACCACATACAGAGATGTTCACTGTTCTGATGTGTGACATCATTTAGCAAAAAGTGGGGAAAATGTCACAAACTGTATAACTGACTATGCTGCATCGTGTTGTTTTGCCGAGATTTCTGGTGTCTGGAAGACTTGTACAGAGAGGTTGTGCGGCTCTTTGTGGCAGCCATGGTGTCCCTTCAAGGCCGAACTCCTGACCCCAGCACAGTAGAATCTTGTGCCCACCTCAAACCCAACAACTTCCTGCTGGCCTGGCACACGCCGTTTAATGAAAAAGGTACTCCTTCATCCATAGCAGTGATCCAGTCCTGGTTTGTATTTATTATCATCATCTGACGTGACAATATGTGTATTTACCAATGCTGACAGGTTCTGGTTTTGGAGCCGCCACGAAGTCTATGTGTGTGGGCATGCGCTACTGGCAGTCTGAAAGACTTGAAAACCTGGTGGAAGTGAGCATCGAAATAGGCCGGATGACCCACAACCACCCCATAGGTATCACGTGGTCCTCATGCCACAGCAAGTCATAGAATCCTCAATAGCAAAGAAAACAACTTCCAATGGTATGGTCCAGTCATTCATTATCAAAGGTCTTCAGTGTTCCCTTTAAAGCCACGCCCCCAAAACACATGCATACAAGCTGCCTAGGCTAGAACGCCTCGATGCCAGAGCAAGATGGAGAGCTTTCTGAATACACCAGAAGTGTGATTGACAGGCAAGGCTAGATGCTTCCTGATTGGTGGGATGCAACACAGACCAGAGATTTAAAGATATTTTATTAACATTTTCTGGATTGTGATGAAAACCTCACAAACTTCAGCAGATGTTGCAAAATGCCATCTTACCTCTTATGCTCTGTTTATTACTAAGCAATGTCTGTTCCAGACATTTTTTGATTTTATTTTTAAAAACCTGGATCTCTACACGTGATTTTTGCTTTAGAAGATTGTAGAAGTCCCGTGGGGGCCACGGTGGCTAAGAGCATGTTTGCGTCACACATCTGGGGTCGGGGGGTCGAATCCCGCTTCTTCTCTGTGTGTGCGGAGCTTGCATGTTCTCCCCGTGCTTTGGGGTTTCCTCCGGGTTCTCCAGTTTCCTCCTCCAGTCCAAAGACATGTATTATAGGCTGATTGGCATTTCCAAATTCCGTGCCATAGTGTGTGAATGTGTGTGATACTGTGCCCTGCGTTGGGTTTTCCCCTGCCTCGAGTTCCTTGGGATAGGCTCCAGGCTCCCTGCGACCCTGTGTAGAATAAGCGGTACAGAAAATAGATGGATGGATAGATGTCCTGTTGATGTACATTTAAATATCAGTGTTGTTCGAAGCAATTTTTTGGGAAACTCAAAAAAAAAAAAATGTTAACCCGAGGTCCTGACTCTCTATGGTCATTAAAAATCCCAGTACACTTGTAGTAAAAGAGTAGGGGTATAACCCTGGTGTCCTGGCGAAATTCCCCCATTGGCCCTTCTCTATCACGGCCCCGTAATAATCCCCATCCCAGAATTGGCTACATCACTCTCTCCTCTCCACTAACGCTGGTGTATGGTGGGTGTTCTGTCGCACTATGGCTACCGTCACATCATCCAGGTAGATGCTACACACTAGTGGTGGTTGAGGAGATCCCCCCCAATACTATGTAAAGCGCTTTGAGTGTCTAGAACAGCGCTATATAAATGTAACCGTAACTAACTAACTATACAGGCAGCAATCATTAATGATCATTAATGTACAGTCATTAATGACTGGGTGTTTTAGTGTCATGTTGGGATTTTATTAAACTATTTGCTACCATTCAAAAAAAAATTCACATTTTTCTTCTATTACTACAATGACACAAATTCATGTGAATAAAACATCAGATGAAAATCAGAAAGAAATATCAGAAAGTAGGTGATATACACTTAGAGAGTCATTCATGAGGGCTCGTTAGAACAGGACTGGCATGGATGCTAAGACTCTTGTTTCGTGTGCAGGCTTTTTGGGATCTCTTTGTACTGCCCTGTTTGCCTCGTATGCAGTCCAAGGCAAGCCGGTGGTGAGCTGGGGCCGTGATCTCATGAAGGTGATACCCAAGGCTGAAGATTACTGCAGGAAGACTATACGCCACATGGCAGGTTAGGAACCTAAGAACAATGTGTGACAATGCATGTAATAAAAGGACACACAATGTATGAACTTTAAGTTAGGCAGCTCATTATGTATGGATGTGCATACGTTTTGTCAAGAAGTCTTTCAGAACACCTGGCCACCTTAATAGGAACGCCTGTACACGATGTGGTCTGCTATTGGAGCCAGTCTGCCTCGAGGTTCGGCGTGTCGTGTGTTCTGAGATGCTTTTCTTCTCAACACAGTTGTAAAGATAATTGATTTGAGTTTGAGCTTGAATCAGTGTCGACATTGTCCTCTGACCTGACGAGGCATTCCACCTGCGGATCTGCCGCCCGTTGGGCATTTCTTTGTTTTCGCATCAACTCCATAGATTGTGGTGCATGAAAATCCCAAGAGATCAGCACTTTCTGAAATACTCAATCCAGCCTCAACCATGCTCCAGTCAAAGTTACTGAGCTTACAGTACATCTCCCCCCTTTCTGATGTTTGATGTGAACGTTGACTGCATCTCTTAACGTGTATCTGCATGATTTTGTGCAGGTGCTGCCACATGATTGGCTGATTGGAGAACTGCGTGAATGAACAGGGATACAGGTGTTCCTATTAAAGTGGCTTGTGTAGGAGTGTATGAACATTAGAGGTCTGCGGAAAGGACTGCAGGGTAATCGGACTTGACTTGGTATTTTATCGACAGCGTGTAATCCTTAAGGTTACCTTAATGCTTCCAGGTTTAAGCATGTAATAGAATCAGAGCAACTTTCCTAAACCCTGCTCACTCTGTGAATCATTTCTGTTTACAGAATACCAGGAAAAATGGTTTTACTTTGAAGCCAAGTGGCAGTTCTATTTGCAGGAGAGAGAGATTGAGGAGGAGGGACAGAACAAGCCTCTTTTTCCTCAGTCATATGACGCAGATGAGACAGATAAGGTTAGAACGAAATATTTTTAATTGCATCTTAATTTGCTTAAATTTTATGTTGTTGTCCAACATTTATTGTAGAATCTACATGCATAGGTTTGGACTAGAAGTTGGTAGGGACAAATGGGTGGAACGGAATGGGTTAGGTTGGTCTTTGAGATTTTGTCCTGTCCCTATCTATCCAGTTTAATGTAGTAAATATAATACACAGTGGGGGGAAATAAGTATTGAACACGTCAACATTTTTGTCAGTAAATATATTTCCAATGAGGTTATGCACATGGAATTTTCACCAGACATCAGTATTAACTCAAGAAATCTGGAAAAATAAAGAATTCACAACATTGACGTCCATAAATGAAGTTATGTGTAATAAAGCAGAATGACAGGAAAGAAGTATTGAACACATTAACTTAAATTTATTTAATACTTAATGGAGAAGTCTTTGTTTGTAATGATAGCTTCAAGACACTTCCTTCTAAACATATTGTCTTTAAATCTTGTTCAATTGGATTCGAGTCAGGTGATCGACTGGGCCGTTCTGACACCTTGATTTTTTTTCTCTGAAACCAATCGAGAGTTTCCTTTACTGTATGCTTTGGATCGTTGTCCTGCTGGAAGCCCCACCCACGTCTCATCTTCATCATCCTGGTGGATGGCAGCAGATTCCTCTCAAGAACCTCCCGGTAAAGGGCTCCATTCATCGTTCCTTCAGTTATATGAAGTCTGCCAGTACCATGTGATGAAAAACAGCCCCACACCATGATGCTTCACCTCCACACTTCACTGTTGGTGTAGAGTTTTTAGGGTGATGTGCAGTGCCATTTCTTCTCCAAACATGGTGTGTAGTATGACAGCCAAAAAGTTCAATTCTGCTCTCGTCTGACCAGGCTACACTCTCCCAGTATTTCATAGGCTTGTCCAAATGAGTTGTAGCAAACTTTAATCAAGCTTGGACATGCCTTTTCTCTAGTAATGGAGTCTTGTGGGGTGAGCGTGAGCAGTGGAGTGCATTGCCTATTGTTTTCTCTGTGACGATGGTATCTGCTGCCTCCAAGTGTTTCTGGAGATCTTTCCCAGTGGTCCTTGGCTCTTGGGCTACTCCTCTGACTATTCTTTTGACTCCCTGGTCAAAAATCTTGCGAGGAGCTCCTGCACGTGGCCGGTTGATGACGGAGTGATGCTGCGGATAATGGCCCCAATGGTGCTTACTGGTGGATTCAGAGGTTTAGAAATACATCTGTCCAGTTCCATCAATATGCTTCACAACAATAAGGTTGTAAAGGTAGAAACCCATCGTGAGATGTTTCTTGTATGACACCTTGGTAACGAAAAGCCTTTTTATAGACACACACACACACCCATGGGCAAAGCCACTAGCAAACAAAAAGCTGGACATACCAGTAGTGATCAGTAATTGTACACAGTAATTACAGTTCTGGAAGCACAAAGGTAGATGTTCTAACCCAGCTATGTACAGTATGTAAGTTTGTCTATGACAATGTATCACTTTAAACATTAAACAAACACAGGTGATTTATTTAAAGTTTAAGGAAGACATCTAAATATGATTGGGGATGAATATGAATGATTGCGAAAATAAAGAACAAACTAGGGTGTGGTGGTGCAGCAGGTAGTGTTGCTGCCTTTTAGCTCCAAGAGACTCGGTTTGATCCTGAGCTCAGGTTACTGTCTGTGTGGAGTTTCGCACGTTCTCCCCAAGTCTGCATGGAGAGTACTGCATGCCAGGTGGATGAAACTTCAGTCTCTCCCTAGGTCAATCCAGGGCGTATTCCCACTTGGGGCTCATTGTTCCCGGGATAGGCTCCGAATCCACGGTGACGCTTACTGAAGATGAATGAATGAATGGACAAGCTAACTAACCATTCGAACTAACTAAATACATTTCTAATGTAGCTGTGATGCCCATTGACACAGTCAACTGGAATATAAATTAGACTTTATCTTTGTTTATACCCAAGTAGCTTATCTACTGTCAGCAAAATCACCAGCATTAAAAATAGTCGTCATATCATTAGTTGTCACTAACGGTACTTACAGTATGCTCTCTCTCAGGTGTACAAGAGCTGGAGCTCAGAAGGCAGAGGAGGACATAGGGGCCACGATGCACCCATGATTGCCTATGATGCTCTGCTAGCTGCAGGCTCAGACTGGGGCGAGCTGTGCAAACGGGCCATGTTTCACGGAGGTGAAGTGTCAATATTAACCCAAAACCAAATTAATTACAAAAAAAAAGTGTACATAATATAATTATGCACATTTGTTGTTTTGGGCCCAAATGACAACACTGATATAAGATCAGCACAAATTCCATCCTGTGATCATTTTTATGTCAATGTAAACATTATTAGATGATTTGTGTAGTAAATTAGTTAAACCATCAGCATTACAGTGGTGCTTGCAGACATATTTTCTACATGTCAGCACAAATATGACCTAAAACAACATCAGATTTTTTCAAAGGTCCTAAAAGTAGATAAAGAGAACCCAGTTAAACAAATGAGACAAAAAATATAATACTTGGTCATTTATTTATTGAGGAAAATGATCCACTATTACATATCTGTGAGTGGCAAAAGTATGTGAACCTTTGCTTTCAGTATCTGGTGTGACCCCCTTGTGCAGAAACTAAAAGTTTCTGGTAAGTGTTGATCAGTCCTGCACATCGGCTTGGAGGAATTTTAGCCCGTTCTTCAGTAAAGAACGGCTTCAACTCTGGGATGTTGGTGGGTTTCCTCACATGAACTGCTTGCTTCAGGTCCTTCCACAACATTTCTATTGGATTAAGGTCAGGACTTTGACTCGACCGTTCCAAAACATTAACTTTATTCTTCTTTAAACATTCTTTGGTAGAACGACTTGTGTGTTTAGGGCCGTTGTCTTGCTGCATGACCCACTTTCTCTTGAGATTCAGTTCATGAACGGATGTCCTGACATTTTCCTGATATTCTTGACAATTTGCTGGTATTATTCAAAATGTATTGTTCCATCATTGATGGAAAGTCGTCCTTGTCCAGATGCACCATGTTTCCCAGATGGGATAAGGTTCTTATGCTGGAAAGCAGTGTTTTCCTTTCTCTAAACATAACACTTCTCATTTAAATAAAAATTCTGTTTTGGTTTCATCCATCCACAAAACTTTTTTCCAACAGCCTTCTGGCTTGTCTACATGATTGTTAGCAAACTGCAGACAGCACCAGTGTTCTTTTTGGAGAGCAGTGTTTTTTTCCTTGGAACCCTGCACAACATTGTTGTTCAGTGTTCTCCTGATGGTGGACTCGTAAACATTAACATTTGCCAATGTGAGAGAGGCCTTCAGTTGTTTAGAAGTTACCCTGGGTTCCTTTGTGACCTCGCGGACTATTACACGTCTTGCTCTTAGAGTGATATTTGTTGGTCAAACACTCCTGGGGAGGGAACAATGATCTTAAATTCCCTCCATTTCTACACAATCTGTCTGACTGTGCATTGGTGGAGTCCAAACTCTTAAGAGATGGTTTTTTAAACTTTTCCAGCCTGATGAGCATCAACAACTCTTTTTCTGAGGTCCTCAGAAATCTCCTTTGTTTGTGCCGTGATACACTTCCACAAACATGAGTTGTGAAGATCAGACTCTGATAGATTCCTGTTCTTTAAATAAAACACAGCGCTCACTCACACCCGATTGTCATCTCATTGATTGAAAACACCTGACTCTTATTTCACCTTCAAATTTAACTACTTATCCTAGATATTGACATACTTTTGCCACTCACAGATATGTAATAGTGGATCATTTTCCTCAATAAATAAATGACTAAGTATAACATGTTTTTTGTCTCATTTGTTTAATTGTGTACTCTTTTAGGACTTGTGTGAAAATCTGAAGATGTTTTGGGTCATAAATATGCAGAAATATAGAAAATTCTAAAGGGTTCACAAACTTTCAAGCAGCACCGTGTGCTGTAGACGTAAAGATAGTATAGAAGTATAGACATCTTAACACTAACATTAATGATTGCACTGTTCTAGGGGAGAGCAGTGCTACAGGTCTGATTGCTGGCTGTCTCTATGGGCTACTTTATGGACTGAACCAAGTGCCTTCAGGACTCTACCAAGACCTGGACAAGAGGGAGAAACTAGAAGAGCTTGGAGCCAAACTGTACCAAATGGCAGCTACAGAGAAGAAACACTCTGCTCCTCAGCTCCTTGTTCACGCAGGGAGTTCACACGGTTCCTAAGCAGCACAGCTACACTCCCCTCCTGTACCTGTTCTCAGCAGTTTATTCTCTCTGACACCACCACCAGAAGGATTGCTCTTTCTAGGAATATATGCAAATTAATTGATCTATATTATTGCAGTTTTAATGACAAATTATGTGTAACTTGCAAAAGAAAACCCTTATGATTGTTTGCCCCAAGTAACCTTTATGTAGTTTGGCCAGGAGCTTTGCCAATTCATGATCTTTGATCAAATTATAGTAAAAAGTACTGCACGTGTGCATGTTCTGGTGCTTGTATATTATGTACATTAAAAGATTTTAAACAGACCTGAATTTGATTTAAAAAAAACAAAAACAAAACCATATTCCTAATTGCAGTAGCATTAAACTAAACAAATAGTATTCTAGTACTTGTTTAAACTTCTGACCTTTTACACTACATGATATGATGTAATGTTCTTGGGCATTTGTGCAATGTAATGCTTTTAAATCATTTGTATTCCACCAATCTCTGAAGATTTCCCAGAGAAGACTAAGGTCCTTATGGGCAATAATTGAACATCAAAAATGATGATGTGAAACCTAAAAATTCCCTAAAAATCATCTAAATCTCCTCTAGCCCTATTATGTCCCTGCTATAAACCTATCCCTTATTTATCTCGAATGCACAAAGCAGCTTTAAAACAGAGGCTTTGATTCTTAGAGAATAACCAAATCCCCATTCCTGCCTTGCCTTTGCTATGTGAAGGCCTCTGTACAAAGAAGACTATTACAGAAACTCTATTGAGGATCTCTGAGTAGGATGAGAAGGACTCTCCTCTGAGAAGGACTCTTTTATTTCATGTAGAGCAGAACAGGAAATGCCTGAAGGAGTCACTGTACCAAAGACCAACATAGCAATAAATGGCAGGACACTTAAACAGCCAGTCTTGGAACGTTCAAAAGTGATCCGAGAGATTCTGGGTTCAATATTAAAAGTAACAGTCAGTATGTGGTGTCCTCCAGCTGCTTTAAGTACTACAGTGCATCTCATCCTCATGGACTGCAGCAGATTTGTCAGTTCTTGCTGTGAGACGTTCCTCCACTCTTCCACCAAGACATCTGCAAGTTCTCCATCGCGTCTGAGGGGACACACGGTCACATGTAATTTTCCACTGCGAGGACGATCAGCTGTCCTTCCTGTCTCCCTGTAGCGCCGTCTTAGGCGTCTTACGTTACAGACATTGCAGTTTATCGCTCTGGACACATCTGCAGTCCTCATGCCTCCATGAGCAGGCCTATGGCATAGAACCCTAGGCATCTTCTACTGTTTTTCAGAGACACTAGAAAGGTCTATTTAGTTAGTTAGTTATTTAGTAACATTTATGAAGCGCTTTTCTAGACACTCAAAGTCTGGGTATGGGGGAAATCTCCTCAATCACCACCAGTGTGTAGCATCCACCTGGATGATGAGACGGCAACCATAGTGCACCAGAACGCCCACCACACTCCAGCTATTGGTGGAGAGGAGAGGAGAGTGATGTAGCTAATTTAGTGTCCTAAGTTATTGTAACTGTTCCTGTCTTAAGGACTGTTCCACAGGTGCATGCGCAATAATCGTTTATGCTTCACTGAACAAGCGCGAAAAACATTGTTTAAACCCTTTCCAATAAAGATTTGTAAAGCTTATTTAGGTTTTACAAAATTATCTTGAAATTATAGTCTCCTGAAAAAGGGATGTTTCTTTTTTTTGCTGAGTATATATACATATATACATATTATCCATACATACTGGACATGAATGAATGCAGTCAAAGATATACAGGGGAAGCAGAGCTTTTCACACGGTGACCATGTATACTCCTGCAAAACATTAAACGTTAAACTTCACTGTCCTGATATTTGTGGAGCGCACCGTAAGCACCCTGCTCCACCTGCCCATGTGTTTCTAACACAAATCCTTAACAATGAAACGCACTTTAGAGCTTTGACTCCAGCTATTGTATTTAATTATGCACAGTAAATAAAGTGAGGTAATGGAAATTCCAGTGGGAGGTTCTGTAACATGAGCAACACACCCGGTTCACAAGGGAGTGGTATTACTCTTCAAAGGGAAAAAAAGAAAAAAGAAGCTATTGTTTACGTACATCATTGTCTGTAGCAGATATAAGTCCGTCACTGTTGATTAAAACATTTCTTTATGATTTACGTGTCATTATAGATATATACTATATATATATATATATATATATATATTTAAATCCTCAAGGTTAAGCCTCTATACCTCAGTCTGTTTGTTCTTTATGCGATTAACGAGAGAACTGTTTGTTGAAACACACCTGGCCCAGTTTTCCCACAGCAAGATAATAAATCCTAACCCTGTCATTTTCAATAGCATGTCGGTAACAGTGAATTGGAAATAGCATGATGTCACTGAGCTCAAAATCTGCCGGTATTTCAAATCAGCACAATTTCGAGAGAAACTGATTTACCCATGTGATCCATGTTTTAACCATGGATTATTCTCTACAACACTCTGTGCTAGGAGAAGGTGTAACTACGTGAGGAAAACTAAAAAGGGACTACGCTGTAAATGCTTTGCTTTTGACCTATATATGTGTATTAAATGCATGCTGAAATAATCCTCACAATACCGCACTTTGCATCAGTTTATTATTCATGAATACAGATTGTGGGTGACAGAATGACTAAGGGAGGGGGATATACAGGTTTGACTAAAATATCATGTCACAGTACTTCAGTATTATATTTCTATGATACACTATGTGTATTACGGTATATAGGTTTATTAGCAAAACACCAGCAAACAAAAAAATGTGTTGTATTAAATAATTTAAAAATATATTTCAATTATTTGACAACAAAAAGGAGATTTAAATTTTTGCCGTATAGCTCCAGGGTCCTGAGTGAGGTTCTGGTCTGTGTGGAGTTCTCTGTATGTTCTCCCTGTGTCTCCCTGGAGGGTTTCCACCTACCTCTCAAAAACATGCCAGTATGTGGATTGGCTCAAATGAATTGCACCTCGGTGTGAATACGTGTGTGTGAACATGTGTGTGTGTGTGCATTCCTGCCTCACTCCCAGTGTTCCCAGGACTGACTGCGGATTCACCGAGATCCTGATCAGAATAAAATGCTAACCGAAAATGAATGCGAGATTCGGTACAAACTTTTAACATCAGTTCATTTGCTTTCCAATCAAGGTTTGTAGGAGTCGGTGGACAGAACTTGTCCTATACGTCACGGCTGTGAAGCTGTTTATTAAATACTAACTCCACAATCCTGGTCAAGTTACTGTACCAGCACCTTTCTGTCCAAAGCTCTACACACAGGCCTACACGTATATCTAGTAGTTGTGTGGTGTGGGATAATCCTACTTATCCTAATTACTGGGAGAATGGAGGTGTAGAAAACATCATGTGCAATGAGAGAGTGTGTCAGTGGAGGATATACGTAGATGTATCACGGTGGGCAGAATAAATATCAAGCACTTTTCTCACCAGTGGAACTGAGTGTGTAATTTAGTTTGTTTCAAAAAAAAAAGAAAAAGTAGGATTTGATCTTCCAGGTTTACTCAGTTGAGTACAGTCATTTCATAAACATCCAAATACAAAGCAGTATTAAAACTAGAAAAACTAGATTTTAGATTTAATTCAGAAATTGACCTACATGTAGTTCATTAGCATTCAGAATTACTGAATAACTATGGTAACAAGCTCCATAAAAACATGTTAAAGTACCTCAGTTAATAGATGAACACACACACACACACACACACACACACACAATAAACAAAGGTGTGTCTACTGCACAACTCAGTGGAATTTGCATGCTGTATTATTGCTTAAATAGCTTGTTATTCGGTGTATTATGGTTTATTTATGATCATATTATGGCTTATTTATATTCTTTATATTATATACGTTATATTTAAATATGAACTTATTGATTTTCAGAATAAAATGATTGACAAAAACAAACAACGGTTTGGTGTTTTGTCACAGATGAATCCTATTTTAGTCTAGGAAAAGACTTCATCTGTTTCCTGGAAACTGACCCGGATCCCAGTTAATCTGATAAGGCTTATCTCCAGGAATACATTTTGTCAGACTTGTGTGAACCATGAAATATTAGAAATGGGTTTTTTTTTCCCCCCACTAAAGTGTTAAATTCCAAAAGGCCATGAAGAATTTACACCTAACAGTCGATTGTTAAGCGTTACCTAAGATCTTAAGTATTGTAGAGAAATTCTTGTCAGATTACCAGCATCAAGCAGGTGGCTGGATGTTCCCATTATGATCACTAGACCACCTCAGTTGTAATATTTACAGAAAACTCCGCACCTCAAATCCTTCAGCAC
Source organism: Ictalurus punctatus (assembly GCF_001660625.3). NCBI lineage: Eukaryota > Metazoa > Chordata > Actinopteri > Siluriformes > Ictaluridae > Ictalurus > Ictalurus punctatus. The sequence goes on from NC_030441.2 coordinate 8,029,784, forward strand.
TTCCTAAAGCCCTAAAGATACACTTTTCCTCTTTATGTTGGACGTGAAATGATCGTATTGAGGGATATACAGTCGTCTGGACTAATGGATATGACACTAATCTACTTTCAGCCTGTTTCCACAACAGCAGAGGGATGAGAGAGAAGAGGACGAGGACAGAGCATGATTGGAACAGCAGGGTGCATACACCAGGCTCATCATACAAGTGGAAATGGAGAAATACAAATGTTAGTGAAAAGATGTAGTTATTTAACCTACAAATCCACAATGGTATGAATTCAAAGATGAGATCATGTAGCTAGCGAAAATAATTTATAGGCTTTATAAAATCTGAGAGGTTAAGTTTCCTGTCATGCCAGGCTGTGGGCTTTGGCTGCTTGATCCAATCCATCACTAAAACATGTATTTAAAGTCCCCATGAAGTCAAAATGGAAGTTTTGTAGCTTTTAGTATGAACACGTCATGCCTTGAGTTGATCTATAAGCTAGTGTGCACCAAAACAACCACAAAATTCACATTTAGAAGATATATGCATTCGAAATGTACAGTCTCTCTCAACCACCGATACGGATCAACAATTTTGATGACATCATTCTGCACTTCACCTTCTCATCAGGTTTTCTGTCCAATCAAATGCTCTCTAGAATCTGAAGTGTCCCGCCCCCAAGAGTTGTAGGTTTCCTGGCTTTGAGGTATGCGACACGCTATCGGTAATTTAAAAACGGGGGAGGAGCCATTTGATATGTCCCGCCTTATTCTCGACTTCATGGTTCAGTGGAAATTACGTCAACACATCGAATAATGCTACGTGTTTCGAGGCGCATCACGGGGACTTTAAGTTAGTGTGGTGAGAACCATGGTTCCTAACGTGGGGTTCAGAATCTCACAAGGGTCTGTGATGTGTCTAGTTTTAAGTATAATGAAATGCTTTCTTGAATTTAATAGGTTCTTATAGTTTCTCATACATGGTCTAATTTCTTATTTAAAAAGCCGAATACCTTAAAAAATAAGCTTAAATAATGTCTTGACTCTAACTGAGATTTGAATACAATTAGGTAAAGTATGCTGGAACAGTGTCCTTTGACACAGTGGATTTACACGAGTGAGTCAGAGCGGACAGTGGCAAGGAAAAACTCCCTGAGACATCATGAGGAAGAAACTTTGAGAGGAACCACACTCCTAAGAGAACCCATCCTCTTCTGAGAATATAAATAGTTACTCTTCTACAAGTGAATAATATGAAGTCAAACAATGCCACGTGTGTTGAAAGGATATTCAGTATGAGTGTACTGTGAATGAGGTGAGCATAGGAAAGTCTTTACGATCACAGCTACATATGTATAAATGCAGATGAGACTTCAGAGCAACTGAAGGAAGGGTGAGATGTGAGCATACATCTTTTTTGGGAGGTGCAAATCTTTACACATTGGACCACCTTCAGAGGTATTGTGAAACGTAAATGGTAAATGGCACACTTATATAGCGCTTTTATCCAAAGCGCTTTACACTGTGTCTCATTCACCCATTCACACACACACACACACACACACACACACACACACACACCAGTGTAGCAGAGCTGCCATGCAAGGCACTAACTTGCCATCGGGAGCAACTTGGGGTTCAGTGTCTTGTTCAGAATCGAACCGCCAACCATACGATTAGTGGACAACCCGCTCTACCAACTGAGCCACAGCCGCCCCACGTAAGACTTAAATATGCAAATGAAGTGTTATTGTGAACTTTGGTATAGTCAGGCAACAGTTCCAGTCATTAAATACATTTTTCCTGCAGAGAAAATCAAGAGAAACCCTCACAGAATTCTAATGGTTTTAATGGTTATAATTGGAATTGTAATGGTTTTAATGGAAACTGTAATGGTTCCTGTGGGTATCTATTGGTAATTTGTTGCCTTCTGTTGGTGGCATGTTATGTCTAGTGGATCCCATTAAGGATCAATAATGGTAATGGTGTTAATGGTTATAATTGGAATTGTAATGGTTTTAATGGAAACTGTAATGGTTCCTGTGGGTATCTATTGGTAATTTGTTGCCTTCTGTTGGTGGCATGTTATGTCTAGTGGATCCCATTAAGGACCAATAATGGTAATGGTTTTAATGGTACGCTAATGGTTTGTAAAGGTATTTGTAGTGGAACCCATCTTTATTTTGCAGGGTTATGTGTTGAATATGTACATGTTTGGATTTTACGCCCATGATATCTGTGGGATTCCTGGATGTTTTGTTTCCTGGTTCCGTGAGAGCATAGTGCACTCAAATACACAGAACCCATTGAGGGCGCTGTGTGTGTGGAGAACGTCTTCCGGGAGGGGCGTGGCTTAGGCTTGGTAGAGAGCTCCGCCTCCGCGGTTTGATTGACGTCTGCCCTTGAGCTCGCAAAACAAACTGATCAAGCGTGGCGCTGGGAGAGAAAGACCACAATCAGAGCGCGAGCTCGGTGCGTGTGTGTGCGCGTGCGCGTGCGGGACGAAGCAGTAGTGCCGGTTGGTGTTGAGCGCGAGGAGTCGGAGCTTATCTCTATATCTCAGTACAGGACAGGTTCATGGACGCCGGTTAGTGTGTGCGTGCGTGCGTGCGTGTGTGTGTGTGCGCGCGCGCGTGTATAAGTGTGTGTGCAGTGGGACTGATAAAGTAACCGCCTGGTAAGCGTTTGGTAGATGATGTGGGGTAAACACGGTGTTTCTTGCGGGTTTTAAGGCGTTTTCTGAGACGTTAATAAACTTCTCCCTGAGCTCTGGACTTTATTGGGACTGCTTCGTGACATGGACGTGAGAAGAAAGATCACTTTCTGCTGCGACAAGTAAACCCAGTAAAACTTCACTGTTGGGTGTGTGCTGAGAAGCGATATGGCTTTAATATGAAGACCTGAGAGTTGTGCGTGAAAAGCTGCGGGTGAAACACGCACCATGGAGAAGGCAAACGGCACGCGCGCACCGCAGCAGCCTCAGTTTCGCATCAACGTCCCGAGCACAGCCAGGGAAAGAGTCACCAGGTACTTCACACCTTCATGTTCTACCTCTCTTCTGTATCTCTTCTGGATCTCTTTTATATCTCTTTTATATCTCTTCTGCATCTCTTTTATATCTTTTCTGTAACTCATCTCTTTTGTATCTCTCTTATATCTCTATATCTCTTTTGTATCTCTTTTGTATCTCTTTTGTATCTCTTTTGTATCTCTTTTGTATCTCTCAATAGACCTCATTATGGGGGAAAAAATGGTAGCAAAAAATAAACCTTGTTTTTTTTTTTCTTTTATAGTTTTCTATCTTCAAAATAGATTTCTAAGATTGTTTGTAGCGTACAACAATAGACCTTATATATATATATATATATATATATATATATATTATTGGTTAGCCACCATGTTCTCCCCGTGTTGTGGGGGTTTCCTCTGGGTTCTCCAGTTTCCTCCCCCTATCCAAAGACATGCATTGTAGGCTGATTGGTATGTTGTACATGACTGTGTGTGTGATTGTGCCCTGTGATGGACTTGCACCCTGTCCAGGGTGTACCCCGCCTTATACCCCATGCTCCCTGGGATAGGCTCCAGGTTCCCCGTGACCCTGAAGGATAAGCGTTATAGAAGATGTATGGATACGAGAACGAACTTTTTTTTTTTTTCCATTAAGATATTATTCATGTTTACAAAGGCCTATTTCTTACATGAACAATATACTGTAACATTCCATGAAATTCATTCAGTGTTTTATTTTTAACTCCCGAATTGATTTGGACTTTTACCAGTTGAGATGTTTTAAAAAGCACTTTTTCATTATGGGATTTAAGGTTTAGGTCACTTCCGAAACAAACTGTCCAACGCTAGTCCAGACTAACACTTCGAGATTAAAACTGTCCACTGTAAAGTAAGAAGTGTTTTCTTTTAAACACCTTAATAATACAGGGTATCCGAAATGTCAGTGTTTACTCAATGAGACTAAAAATACATGTTCTTCATTTTATATTTATTAATTATTTACAGCGTATGTCCTACAGCATATGTTCCCCCTTACACCCTACGCCTTTTCTCAGCTACTGTATTGTGTTTTTACACATTTTGCTCATTGGTTCCTGACTTTTTCAGTCACCCTGTACATAAAATCCCTAGATCAAACGTCTATATATATATATATATATATCTCAATATCTCAATATCTCAGTATAGTAACTGAGATTATAGTAATGTGTGCACATTTTGTAATCACGTTATCAGGACACACTTGCTATCCGAGAGAAATGAAAAACCAACACCAGCCCGAGTTTGTCTCGGCTTTAGCGTTGGGTCGGTTTTCCCAGGTCACTCTTTCAAAGCCTAGCTAAGGAGAGACACTACAGGAGAATAGATTAATAATAGATCACACAATAAGTATCTTCCACAGTTTATTACTGATCTTTTTTTTTTTTTATTGGATCTTTTTTCAAAAATGTCTTTTTTTTTTTTTATATTCAATTCAATTCAATTGTATTTGTACAGCACTTTTAACAGTGGACATTGTCTCAAAGCAGCTTTACAGAAACATATCAACACAGGATACAGATTTGAAGTGTGTGAATTTATCCCTATGCCAACGAAGCTTCATCTAATTAAATAAATTAGTGGGCCTTAATAAAATCACAAATCTAGTCTTCTGCTGTTCGGATTAAAATGTCTATTTTGCTGTCTCATTGTTTGCTGGAACGTCATTTCTTTGTTGTGTAATCAAGGAAAAAAAACAATTATGCCATTTTTAGTATGGAACCCTATTATAAATCCAGTACTCATGAATATCTTGGAAAATTCCTCTGTAATCTCTTTTTAACTAGGCCTGAACATCAGCTTCCATTAATGTTGGTCATTTGCAATGAAACATATGGTTTTGAATATATTTTTGAGAAATACAGTGTACTTTTCAACAAGCTTTCCACTCTAGTCAGTACTGTTTATAAGAGAAGACATGTTCTAGATGTAGTTTAAGCAAACATTCCAGAACTGATCAGTCCCTCCAGGATTTTGCGATCGCAGAAAGTAATGCAAAAGCAAGCAAACGCCATGATATCCGGAGGAGCTTGCGAGTTTTCGGAACACCTCCCGATTTTCCGCGGATTTGGGCCGAGACGCGTCGTCACAACGAGCATTCGGCTAAGACGCTCTCCGATTCGCGTACGTGGAACACGAGTACGGCCGGAAGCTCTCGTTTACCAACAAACGTCACTGCGAAAGAGCGTACAGAACAATTTCACGCGATTGAAACTTCACCAGATTTAAGTATTTTTCTCAAAAAGCTCGGCTTTTTAACTCGCCTTTCAGGAACCTGTGTTCCTCCGGATATTATCTTCTAGTAGCGGTCGTTTGCAGATGTACTAAAAGTTCAAATTCTGGTCGTACTCGTCTAAAGGATGTGGTGTATACCTAGAGACAATGTGGTTCTGTTCCAATAGCATACTGCTACGCTAACTACGTGTGGTATGCCAAAATAGCGTCGTACTTATGGTTCAGCCAGTGTTTCTTATTTAACTGTATAATAAATTCAGTTTGCTCGGCTTCTTGCTCGTATAAACTAACCAAGACCGATGCACGCCGTTTATAGTCTTGATATATATTACCATAAATAAATACTAGCGATTTCATTGTCATTTACTGCCACCAACCCTTACGTTCTAGCCCTTTTTACATGCGTACTAACATCGGTATACATCAACTGTAAAAGTTAAGCCTGCTCTACTTCGTGCGAATTTTGTCTTGAGAATGCTGTTGCAGAAAACACTCGTAGATTTTGAAACCTCGCTCGGTTGTGTTCAAATTGTTGGCCGTGGATTACTTAACACAGTTGCATCGCTGCGTTACATTGTGGGCTTCTCGTGAGAGGAGCTTCACTGCGTTTTAAACGGGAACATAAAAGAGATTGCAGAGTCTGCCGCAGAGTTTCGCCAAGAGTTTATTGCCATTATGTCGTACAGTATGACGGGCAATAAACCTTATCGTGCAGTCTAAAGCTGCCTTTATATTTATAAGGGAGGCACTGATCTGATCCTGAATATTAGTATTGAGTTCATACTGGCCTGGAATACTAGATCAGATCGAGTACACTGTGATCTCCCATCAGCTGAGACATCAAGCTTCATTAGTGTAGTATTTTTTAAAAATGAAAAAGAAATGACATCGTTGCATTTGTAATGTACGTTGCGCCAACAAAGTTCAAGACTGTTGAAATAAACATGTTGACATGAATTTTTCACCGTTTGCACCCTTCTAACCTGCGTCCAGCATTCAAGGAATAGGCTCTGGACCTTTCGATACGTTTTTTATGACCGAGACGTGTATTAGATTGTATATCAGACTTTTAAAATTTTTTTTTAAAAACTGTACTGACTCAAAAAGAACATTTATTAAATATTAAAAGAACACGGGGTTCAGGGGGGAAAACGTGCACTACGTTACATTTGTTACGGTTTCTCTAAGATGGATGGTCATTGTCGTCTGCCGTTTTTAGCCGCTTTCTCGGTGTGCGAAGCTGAATTTCTGAAGTTCATGTGTTTGTCTTCACTCTGCCCTGTACTCTCTCTCACCGACGTCCGTATCTCCACAGCGTGGATCCGTACGGCTTCGAGAGATCTAACGACTTTGATTACGAGTCCTATGAAGAGCTCATGTCGGAGTATTTGGCTGTTCTCACCAAAAGGTCGATCAAGTGGTCAAAACTGCTGCAGGGGAAGAGCCGCATCGAGAAGACTCTTAAATGTGAGTGTGGGAGATTAACTTAATTCCAGCTCGATAACGCCATGTACCTACAGACCGACCTACTCGTTTTATACACCGTCGCTATGCACGGCTTTGCGTATTTGGTCTGTCGGCCCCGTGTGGAACTGTGTGTGTTTTGTTTTTTAAGGGGAAAGCAGTGGTTTATAGCGATGTGAATGTTTGTGTTAATTGCATTGATGAAGGACTTGGTAATTGCCTGATAAGTCTGTTGGAGTAGGTTCACATGTTTTCCCGCTTATTTTGAGGAGCGAAAACCCATCAACACACAACTACTCAGTTACTGGAGTTCAGATACTGACCCATAACAGAAAGCATCCATCACTTTCAACAATCGACGACAGACCCTGATCTAATCAAGAGAGTACGATGAATACCAAAAAAAAAAGCATGTAACGTGTTGCTTTCAGAGGAAACCGATAAGCATTTCGCCTCAAATTATGCGTTTGTTTGTTCTCATTTTCCCCTAAACTACAGACCGATCTTTGGTCACTAAGCCACTATTCTACTCTATTGACAGCTGTTTTTTTAAGCAAGACTACGTATGATGATGTACATGATCACGGTGTTTTGTGTTGAAAGGTTGGTTATTTATGTAGTTGATGAATTATTAAAGTGCTACGTGCTGCATTCACACATCTCTATGAAAACTTTTTGGGAGAGGGCCATGGCTTGACTCGAAAGCCTAGAACATTATACAATCCTAACCGATATTGAAAATGCGCGAGACCCCAGACAGAATGATGGATTTCAGCAAGATTTTTTGACCCTGGATTATCTTAATATGACATGTTAACCTGCACCCCACCAGACCCCACCCACACAAATTACACAAGAGGCCTAAAATGAAACACTACACCCTGTCAGGTCTCGACTCCTGGTTCCTGGGATATTGCAAAATTTCTGAACAAACGAGATCAAGCGGCAACAGTTCCGCTCAACCGGCATTGTTTACGGGTCTTTTACACGCGACGTCGAGGTCGAGTTTTTACACGAAGCAGTGTTTATAATGCGTCATGCTCACCGGCAGTTGTTTTTGGTGTAGTTGGGACACAAACAGGTCACATTCTGATGGTTCTATTGTCTGTTTTATTGGCTAGTTAATGACTAACTACACACACGGGTTTTCATGCAGTTGGGAACATGAGGGTTTGTCTATAACATGACTGACGTCAGGGAATGTAAACAATAACAAGATATCCAGCACAGAACTACTTTATTCTGCCTCCGGCACTGAAGTACCGTGCGACCGTCCACGACTCTCGTTAGCACGATTTCACAAGAACGAGCGGTTGGATGTTTGTAGGGTTTTTATATGGATTTATCATCGTAACCAGCAGATTTCGATTTTGGAATTGGTACCAACAGGGCCACAGCTAGGTCAAATGTCTGAAATAGTTTTTCTTCCAGGCTGAAGTATATTTTGAGGGTATTTCTTTCATATAAAAATGACTAACAGGAAGGTCTGGACTTGACGTCAATGGCATCGGCACGGATACCTCTGCCGCAAGTTCTACTAAACGTTATTACGACAATTACGTAGCCTCATGTTCCTCAGTTATTTCCGTGTTAGTTGAAAAGAAACGATGCAAATATTTAGAGCATCTCTAATGCACGAATTCTGAGCTCCTTGACTTCATCAATGAAGTAGCCGTTGAATGCGAGTCTTTCTAGAGGGTAGAAACAGATGCACGCCCAGCACAGCGACTGGAAACCTACTATCTTTATGGCACTAATCGTGACCTCGTATGTTTTTAACCCCACCCACCCACCCACAGTAAAGCGCTATGTACGGAAAGGGATCCCGAACGAATACCGAGCTTTGATCTGGATGGCGGCAAGCGGCTCCCAGGAGCAGATGGAGAAGAATCCAGGCTACTACCATTCACTCCTCCATGCGCAACACGACCCTACACTGGTGGAGACCATCCGCACAGGTTGGTATGACCTTCACTTCATGATCAGGAGACAACTAAGCAACGGAAGGAGTCTAAAATCTTGTGAGGCTGCTCACAAGTCGATGATATCAAATAAATCTGTTTAGGCACGCTTGTAAAATTTTATATTATTATGACGGAAGAAATGTTCCTTCTTATTCTATACTGGTATAACATCATGTTAACATAGATTTCCTCATCATGGTATGTCTGTATGTCTTTAAATGGCAGCTGATGGCCACCAAACAGCATGCGCTGGGATTCGGATGATGCTAACTGATCCTGTTGGCTGTCCTTCATCAGCAGTTTTCACAGAAGCTTAGTATTTATATGCATTTGACATTGAGCCCATGCCTAGACCAGCACTTTGTCCACAGATTTGCACAGGACATTCCCAGACAACGTGCAGTTCAGGAAGACAGCCGAGCCCTGCTTGCAGAAGCCCTTGTATAACGTCCTGCTGGCGTACGGACACCACAACCAGGCGGTGGGATATTGCCAGGTAAAGGATTCTCCACTATAAACTTTGATCTCTGATTTAAGGGGGAAATGTCCTGCTTTCAAGCTGCATGATGGGCACATGACCTGCTCCTGCTCGTGGGAGTAACCGAAGATGTTTTACTTCCAAGCTCTGGTATTTGTGAAGACATGGCAAGACGATGATGCCATTTAGTCAATGTGTGGTGCTCGTACTGCGGCGTACTCATTTGGGTTCTGGGTGTGTCGACATCCTGACGCACAGAAAGACTTTTCCCTCGACAGTCAACATTTCAGTAGCATCTGACGTCAGATTTGCAATGCAAAGTAATTCGCAAACTTGTAATTCGCCGTGTCACGTGTTCCTGTTTCACGTGACCACAATTGTCCACTAAATTCTTCATGAAACATTTTATTTATTTATTTATTAGCATGAAACCTTCTATCTGATTCTGCGGTATCCTGTGATCACTGTTGATGAATGATGTGTCCTGTCGTCTTCCTGATCCTCAGTCCTTCCTAATTCCCGCTCTTTCAGGGGATGAACTTTATCGCTGGGTACCTCCTCCTCATCACCAAAGATGAAGAGAAATCCTTCTGGCTGATGGAAGCTCTGCTAGGCAGGATACTACCAGGTTCGTGCAATTTGCATTTATTGCAAATCATTGAGTTGATTTGAATGTATGTTGCGTGATTGATATAATAAAACGAGGGCTGCGACTGACAATGAACACCCTTGAACGGGAAGAGATATGGGATTGATTGCACTGTGGACACTTCCTTCTGTGGGAAAGAAAAACATCAGACGAGAAGCACCCGTGCACCTGAAGAACAAGTATAGAGCCAGACTCATAGTCTAGATAGTTTGCGTCTTTTCCTCGGCCATACTAGGCCACGACTGGACCGCCTCGGATCCTCTATCAAAACCCAACTGTTTCACTAACAATCAAACAGACATTTGTTGGTCGCATAGCTATTCACTCCCAATAACATATCTGGCTACAATTCCAACTACATGTCTCCTGGGATATGTCTCTATTAGCTTTACACATCAGGAGCAAAATTGCTGTGTGGGCGGCTGTGTCTCAGCTGGTAGAGCGGGTTGTACACTAATCGTAGGGTCGGCGGTTCGATTCCCGGCCCACGTGACTCCACATACTGAAGTGTCCTTGGGCAAGACGCTGAACCCCAAGTTGCTCCCGATGGCAAGTTAGCGCCTTGCGTGGCAATACTACTACCATTGGTGTGTGAGTGTGAACGGGTGAATGAGACACAGTGTAAAGCACTTTGGACCCGCTCAGGTTAAAAAAGCGCTATATAAGTACAGACTTTTTTTATTATTTTTTATTTTTATAACTGGATAGAGAGTTCAGGTCTTGCCACAGATTCGGGTCTAGCCGTTGACTGGGTCATTCTGATACATTCAACTTCATAGTTTTGAATCACTTCATTGCAGCTTTGGCAGTAGTGCTGGGTGATGTGAACAAAATCTTATATCACGACATGGATCATGACCATGCGGCCCACTGAGTCTCGGTGCTTGGCCCCCGAAAAATTCTGCTTGCAGCTTTAATTCCAGTTAGATCTGTTTCAATTCCACGTTGCCCCACTATAAAATGTGGAAAAGTTCAAGGGGTGTGAATACTTATGTAAGGCTCAGTCTGCACAGAGGCCAGTTAAAACATGGCACAGTTGCACGCAGTAAATAGCACTGTGCATGGAAAGAACAGGTGAAATCAATTTGCAGTGTAGGAAGCTTACAAAGCATCGGCGAGTAGCACACCATTCGCTCAGGACATGCAAATGACCGTTACAGCACCATTACTTTAGTTCTCAAGTTGTTCTTGTGTATATTCAGGTTACTGTACAATCACTGGATCTTTGACTTCAGCTATAAATGTGTTTGTGTAGTATAGTGTGTGTTTAGGTGGCCTGTCCAGAACTATTCTCAGCACCTCATCTCATTTCCTGAGCTATTAATAAATCTAGTGTCAGGTCACATGATTCTGATCTGTTCAAATCCTGTTAGACACCAGTCACACCCTGGGAGAAAGGCATGTCTCACACTGTACATGCCTGCACTCTCTCATCTAGAATAACGTCCTGTCCTGTCATAACCCCTAAAATCCTCTAGGGATTTTATGAACATCAGTACTGAATGTGAAAGTATAGTCGAAATCACATATCTATCACGCAACCACTGTCGGGGTGCACATGTGCACATTGGTGGCGAGGGCGGGGGGGGTCATCGGCTTTTCCTTCTTCACTTATAGCCATGTGGCATTGCTGATTGCTTCATGGCTTTAGGAGGATACACAAGCAGACAACACCATGGCTATATCAACTGACGGAGCTCAATCGAGACGTTTCACCAGAGCAAAATGAACAGACCATTAGAAACTCATGATACTACATGCCCAAGGTCCTGAGGTATTGGACCTGTCCGATCGACTCGACAGCATTCGGCAGGAATGCGAGACTGATGTGATATGACTGCAGTTTGGTGCGGTGTAGTCCAGCTCTGTCTGATACCTTTTGTACACTGTTCAGCCCACAAGCTTTAGACACAGTTTTGTCTATGAACATTTATTAAAGATTTTTTTTCTTCTTCAAATTTTCTCCTCAGTTTGATCTTACCAGTTCCCACGCACTAGTAAACGACCGGGGAGGGTGAAGGGTAACGTGTGCTTCCTGTGAGATGAATGAAGCCAATTTTTGCAACTGCTACTCAGGCTACTTCACAGGGCAGCATAAGTGCTATCCACACCCTCATACATACATGTGCTCACAGACGCTTGTCAATGGCTAGTGGTAGAGAGAGCGAGAGAGAGCGAGAGCGAGAGAGAGAGAGAGAGAGAGAGAGAGAGAGAGAGAGAGAGAGAGAGAGAGAGAGAGAGAGCGCACATCTCAGCCAGTTTTTGCTCTCTTGGACTCTCGGCCACACTCGCAGTCTTCCAATGATATGGCAAATGCATACTGATGTTCCTCTTAAACATGTATGAGCTCCCAGATGTCCATGATTGGCCAGTAGTGCACTGAGTGTAATGCAGGACAACGGACTTGGACTCCTGACATCTTTTTTTTTTTTTTTTTTCTCCCCCCGTTGCACCAATTGGGAGCCAGATTTATTGATGACTGTAGTAAATGTTAGAGTGAGAAATCTGATTTCCGAAAGTTCCCCAACCCTCATGCTGTACATTGACTTGTTCGACTGGTGTTGTTAAGACCCAACGAAGCTCTTTGTTATTAAACTTGAATTCTGTTTGCTCTTTTCTGAGCTCTCTCTTGACTTTCCTTTCCACTGCTCTTAACACCCGTACAACGCATGAATGAGCAATCTCATGCCTGACCTCTGCTAACTCTCCACCTTCTAGATTACTACACGCCAGCCATGTTGGGCCTGAAGACAGACCAGGAGGTGCTTGGAGAGCTGGTGAAGGTGAAAGTGCCGGCCGTTTGGCAGGCCATGGTGGAACACAACGTCATGTGGACACTGGTGGTGTCGCGCTGGTTCATCTGCCTCTTTATTGACGTCCTCCCTGTAGAGGTAAGAGTACAGAGATCACGTCCAATGCGAGTAAAACACAAGATGGGATCAGGATGTCGAGGTGATGTGAGAAGAGCAGTCGATATTTGCATCCTGTGTAAGAGAACAACAATAAACACTTCCTGCTTGAAAGTAACAATGACGCTTTGCGCGAATTATGCGAGTAACTTCCGTTAAGGCGGAAACCGTCCTTTCGCTGTGGTGTCGCCGATGTGGAATCGCACGCTGACCGAGCTCAGTTGCTAGTAGTAGTAGTAGTATTAATATTAGGCTAGTAGTAGTAGCATTATCTGAGCATTATACTAGTCTTTTATAGCTACAGCCCTAGGTAGGGAAGTTAATAAAGAGTAAGAAAGACTGTTGTTTCTTCTATAAAGGTAGAGAATACAGGCAAAGCTAGACAGGCCTGACTGTACAATCTCTCGGAGGAACAGTCCGCCTTAACTCGGGGTCTGTGTACGTAGCACTTTCCTTTAAACCACAAATTAAGTTTGGTCTGGTTGTAAGTGCAGCCACGACCAGCACACGTCGTTCAAGAGCTTCGTTATGGCAATCCGTAATGATATTCCGGCCTGAAGCAACAAACGGTATTAGTTTTTAACACGCGTAAATCATGACGAACGTTGCGCTACTGCTTGCGCCGCAATTAATACAACAGGGTTAAAATCCTGAACTTGGAGTCTTTCTACATCCACATATTTAACTGTTTGCTCTGCTCTGAAGCAAATGTTATCCAAAGGACAGATTTGTTAAAGGTATGGTGATCGGTAGGGTCACGTTTTTTTTCCCTGTTGTATCATTTGACGAAGTTCTCCCAACATCGCATCACAACATTACATTGAAACCCAACCTGCAGTCAGTCAGGACAAGGAGCCGAGGAGTTTTAATGTAAAACGTTACTTTCTGTGTTTTTTTTTTTATTTTAAAAAAACCTTTTAAGACTGTTCTACGCATCTGGGACTGCCTTTTCTACGAGGGCTCCAAGATCTTATTCCGTGTGGCGCTCACGCTGATCCGTCACAACCAGGCCCTGATCTCACAGGCTCGCAACCTCCCGGACATCTGCGACCGCTTCAAACAGACCACCAGAGGAGCCTTTGTGGAGGACTGCCACCCGTTCATGCAGGTCGGCTTGAGCTATCAGATATGGCTTAACAATATATCGTTTGTTAGTTATTATCTGAACACTGATACGGCATTGGTGTGATCCAAAATATGATTTTGGTCAAATGAATTAAGAGTGATGTTTTGATATGTACGTACATAATGTCACTCAGCGACTTTTATCAGTTCACTTTATAGCTTATCAGCTGTATAAGCAACTTGTCAGCCCCGCTTTACCCCCCTGTCCATCAGTGCAGATCAGAGATTCTCAATCTTTTGTAACTAAAAGCCCCCTAAGCCTCCCTATCATGTTCCCCCTCCCCCATGTTGGAGGAGACCAGGTTTAATGATTATCTATATAACATATATCTATATATAACCGAATCTATAATCTGTTTTGATGGATCAATAGGTAGATAGGTAGGTAGATAAATATTTTTGCTTTTGTGTTTTTTACTTTTTTAAATTACTTTTAATAACTAATGACTTTTATAAAACTATATAATGGACAGGTATTGAACATGAATGATATAAACTGTTTCTGAACACTGTAACTACTCTGAACAAGAGAACTAGGCTGTAATAACGTGGACTAGTTTACAAGTAAAACACGTTGCGTTCCATTCAGCTTGCGTTCTAAAAACATTCACATGTGAATGATGTAAATCGGGACGAAGGGCGCGTCTCGTTATCCATGACATTGTTAAATCTCCGGCTCTCAGACCCTCGCTGAACAGAGCAGACACAGAGAGAGGTGAGTGTAGCGGGAAAGCAAGACCTCGCACTTGCAGGACAGAACTGGTGACGTTTGGAAAGATGCTAAGGTTTTTTTTTGTTTTTTTTTGCAAAAAAAGTCACTAAAGTGGTCTGAAAAGTGGCTAAATTGGCAACACTGGTCTGCACTGACCGCTAGATAAAAGGCAGGCTAAGCTCCGCCCCTCCCTAGCAAAAAGGGAGGGGCTTTATTGCTTTTCTATTTGAAAAGCAATAAAATACACCGAGGACCCAAATGATGCCCTGTCTGTGTTTTTTATTATTATTTTTTTCCGCCCCCGTGTTCAGAACCACTGGTGTAAAGGGACAGAGCAGACATTACTCAGTATGTACAAAGTTTTTTTTTTATTTTGTAATTTCTTGCGGCCAAAAATGCTGCGGTTTTTACATTTTTTGAAAAATTCGAAATTTTTGCGTTCACTTCTGCGATCGCGAAATCCTGGAGGGAACCGGGCAGACTAGCCTTCCGCGGATTTCCAAACACTTCACTCACCCCGTCGGTGTGTGTATATGGACCATAGCTGTGTGTTTTAATCATCTAAACCTCTTTACGTGCATACGTAAAGGTAAACATTTCAAACTTTCATCTTCGAATATCTTTTATATTTATGTGCGAGCGCACAACCTTCCGGGAAAGGTTTCAAATGTCGAAAAATGCTGAGACTACACACTTTTTTTTGTTGTTTCTTTTTCTTTTTCTTTTAAACAAGCTTCAGGCACAATCACTCTTCACCTCACGCTTGAATTCCTCCTGTGTGATGAGCTTCCTGATTTCCTGATCCAGCTCTTTCACTGTCTTTCCTACAGAACATTTTTAAAGAACCAGGAAGCCTCTCCATGGCGACCATCACCAAGCTGCGGGCGGCGTGCCGAGCGCGGATTACGGCCGAGTAATCCTGACTCACCCCTTAATTCTTCAAACATTCCAGACTTGTATTTGCACTGTCCTGTTGTTGTTGTTATTATTTTTAAATCCGATGGCTGAAACTGTTCCCAACTTCATAATAATGATTAAATATGAAGTGATGGAGGTACAGGGAACTAAATTCTGTATAGAACCTCAACACTACGCTACACTACAGTAAGAAACCAGGGTCATATGCTTCAATATTCCATCCACTACACGTCACATTTAATCATACAGACTTGCAGCCGATGAGCCGAGTGACTTTATTTTATTTTATTTTTTTGGGGGGGGTCATGATTGGTGATGGCACAAGTCTTTAAACGTATCCTCATGATGTAGCGTCTCCTCCACAAGCTTCTACGGTTATATTTTGGTTACCTTGTACATTTCTCCAGATAGACCATTCTGGGATCTATCAGATTTTGATGACGGTGATATGAAGAGCTCGGGACTGTTGCATTATTATTATTTTTGTTCTTCCCCTACGCACGTTGGTCTGACATCATGTTTAAGTTGGTACTTTACCGAAGATCAGGAAATACGTGTCCTAAGTAGTTTTATACAGGAAATCCTCGACACCCGCGATCACTTTACAGACGCGACGGGGCGAAGCTTTTCCTGCGATACAGTGCTGCAGTTTCTAACGACCTCTGATTGTGGAGTCTTGTTTTCTAATGGGATAATATTAAAGTATGTGGATTACAATCAAAACCTACACGTGGGTGTGTTTATTTATGATGTAGCTAAGGCAACCTGAGCCGATAGTGTCGTATTTTCCGAGGGTAGAGGTGCTAACGTTCATGACAGGGAAAAAAACGGATCCAACGCGAACAGCCGGAGCGATGAAACATTTAACTGAACGTATTTAACTGCAATCTGCAGAAATGTTCCGATTTTATAAGCAACCAGCCGAGTGTCTAGGCTTACTTTATACCACTGTTGGACAGAATCTAATGAAGGCTAATAAAAAAACAAACAAACATTTTGCTTGACAAAGAAAAATGTGTAATGATGGATATGACTTTCTGTGAGAAGTTTAACATTTGATGGAAGACTCCAGGGTCACGAGGTTCATGGCTGCTCTAACAGGAAGTAACTTGTCACACAGATGTTCCAGACCAGTAAGTGTAGCTATAAAGAGTGACATATGTCATCTTTCATTAAAAGATAAACTGTAATTGTTGTGGTATTAAAAGGAATAAAACATTTCAGTGAACGCTGTTATGGGAAAATAATCAACTTTGGGGCAGTAATAGATTACAATTACATACACTAACCAAATGTTTGTGGACACCTGACTATCACACCCATATGTGCTTGTTGAACATCTCGTTCTAGGTTTAGTCCCCCTACTGTACGCGGTTATAATAACCTCCAGGCTCCTGGGAAGGTTTTCTGATAGTCGTTGGAGGTGGGGATTTGTGTTCATTCAGCTACAAGAGCATTAGTGAGGTCAGGCACTGATGCTGGGTGAGGAGGTGTGGGAAGCAGTTCATCCCAAAGGTGTTCAAAGGGGTCGAGGTCAGGGTCAGGTCGAGTTCTTCCACTCCAATCTTGACAAACCGTGTGCTCAGTTTGTGCAGCTCAGGGGTATCGTCACACCGGAATGGGTTCAGACCGTGTGGTTCCAGTGAGGTGAAATTGTAACGCTGCAGCATATAAAGACGTTCTGTACAGTTGTGTGTTCCCAAGCTTGGGGAAGAACCACGTATGCGTGTGATGGTCAAGTGTCAACTTATACACAAAAAAAGAGGTGTGTTTTCAAATGATATCATGAATCCAATCAAATATATCTTACATTTACAGGATTTTGGCAGACACCCTTCTCCAGAGCAACGTACATTTATCTCATTCATACAACTGAGCAGGTGTTGCTTCCTTGCTCAAGGACCTAGCAGTGGAAGCTTGGTGGTGCTGGGATTTGAACTTACAACCTTCTGAGCAGTAGTCCAACATCTTACCCATTGAGCCACCACTGGTCTATTTCCTACACGTGGGCGGCTGTGGATCAGGTGGTAGAGCGGGTTGTACACTAATCGTAGGGTTGGCGGTTCGATCACGGGCCCATGTGACTCCTCACGCCGAAGTGTCCTTAGGGAAGACACCGAACCCCAAGTTGCTCCCGATGGCAAGCTAGCGTCTTGCATGGCGGCTCTGCTACCGTTGGTGTGTGAGTGTGTGAGTGTGTGTGAATGGGTGAACGAGGCACAGTGTAACGCGCTTTGGATAAAAGCGCTATATCAGTGCATACAAGTCCATTTACCATAAGATTCGAAAGTGTCTAGTTTTGCGACTCGTTTCAAACGACACTTTTTCTGATTCTACCGGCAGACAATTTTGATTGTTTCTAGAAATAAAAGCTTAAAATTATCTGCCGACAGAATAAAAAAAAATTATAGTTTGAAATGAGTTTTAGTAATGTTGTGATAGGAAATACTCCATATAGTTGACTAGATTCCCTCATTTCTGCAGCGTAGTGCAGATACGATCACTTCTACAGGTGAGCTGGCATGACGGAAGATTTACTCCGACGTTACCCGTGCAAAATAATGTTTCCGTTTGTGGAATCATACAACGGCGGGACGGATAAAGTGTTCACTTCCTTTATTGACCTCACCACGCATTGAAAATGTTCTCTACAAAAATAAAAGATCAGATCACTGCAATTATATAATGATCAAACCTTCAACCAAAAGAGATTAGACAAAGCGACAGGTTTGGAAAAGCGTCAAGTCTGCTGTACAGTATACAATGCAGGAGAAAAGAAAAAAGAAAAAAAATATCTGAGCTGCAAAGCAAAAAACACATGCACTGAAATCAGACACTTTCTTTGACTTTTCGTCCTGATCCAAGGTTTCATTATGTGCTCGAGAGAATCATTATATCCCTGAAGATAATTTCCAGACTCAATGTTCTGCTGCTACACCCCACATGACGCAACTTCTCCCCGTTAAAAGCATCTCCAGTTAGCTCATGCGACGGGACCAACACACAGTCCCCACGTGTCGTCACGTGAAAACGAATTAAACTGCATCTCGGGTTTAGTCGTTTCGTTCGTTTCGAGGAAACCTAAATGGTACGCCTTTACACAAAGTATCTGTAGCGTGTGGGGTGACAATTAGTATCAGTGGGTGAGAAATTAAATAAATGACGTGTGTACAGACGATCATGGTTTTCCCTTTTTTTCCCCCCACTGGAATCTCCAGAAAGGTCCAAATGGCCACGGTTACAAAAAGAAAAAAGCGATTGAGAGAATATCTAGATAGAAAAAAAAATTAAACAAAACAGAACCCCCCCCCCCAACCTTCGCAGTTCACACTGACTCAATCCACTGAAGGTCGATACTGAAGATGTCTGTGTTCTTTGGTGTCTTACCTAAAAATGTGAAACGGGTTCCGGATGGCGAGTCGGAAAAGGTTTGCGTTAATATTTACCAAAAACAGATGAACGACTCAATGCGTCAAATTGCTGTCGGTATGTTCTTCGCTTTAAACGACACGCTTTGCTAAACGTGAGAGCTTTCACGTTAACCTCGGCGTAAAGTTCACACGCCAACCTGAGAATGGTTACGTGCTCAACTTCTCGGTGAGAGCGCGGCAGAAAGACGGCATGAGACCAGACCCGAGCCCTAATTCGAGCTGCCTGACTGGGAGAAAATACGAGACCAGTGCATCAATTATTGAACCTGAGCTCGTACGCCTTTTGTCACTCGATGCGGTTCTCCCACAAGCCTGCTAGCACTCTCTCTCTCTCTCTCGCTTAGTGATAGCACAAGAGTGTGTCTGGGTGTGTAACACTTCTTCCGTTCTCTCAGTCGTACACTTTATTGTGGAGGGTCAGAGCTCAGGTCAGTCCACATCCCCACCCGTGACTCCTGAATCGTGAACATCCGCGCCATGAAATCAAAGGCTGGATAATTCCAGAGGAGCGATGTTTGTTTGGAACGACTTCGCCATTTTAGAACTTACATGCTCACGTACAAACCTACCGAGTTCCATGCGAGGGATTATTACACAAACAATAAAACGTTGTTTTTTTTTTTGTTTGTTTTTTTTAAACGACCTCTTAAAAGTGAGCAGATGTTGGTACAAATATTTCAGCCATGATCGATAAAGGCAAAAGCCAAATTGTACTAGAATGTGCAACATTTTTCAAAACACCACTAAACAGAGAATCTGAGCTGTTCCTGAACATCGGGCACATGTTTGACAGGAGGCGAGAAATGGATTCGCTCACGTTCAGATGGGGTCGTATTCGCTGTACTGACGTACGCTCTTCTGTTATTCACTAGTGGTTGAAGCTGTGTGACTGTTCTGTAGCTTGAATCTTTTCTGACTGAGGAAAATGTTGCTATTCCCAACAGTTTCGTCTCGTTTCTAATGCCTTTACATCGTCTGTATGAAAGCCTGGACGGCTATATGTGCTGTTAAGTCATTAACTAGCTCGCATGCTTGGCCTCCATATTTCCCAGTTGCCGAGTATGCCTAGCCTTTCACTCCATGGGTCTTCCGTTTGCATTCCCACATTCACGCTCTATTCTATTCTATTCTATTCTATTCTATTCGAACGCAGCATCGCTGTTGAGAACATGCGAGCTAGCTAGCTAGCTAAGTGCACAGGTGGCCGTTACTGTTAAATTAATAGCATAATGCTTACGATATAATGCCAGTGTGGAACCTCAATACATCACTGGCTGTAATTTCCTCCTAGTCATCTGCAACCATTAGCTTTCAACTTGGATGTAGCTAGTTGTGATGAAACCCCCCCCTTCGTATTCCCGTAAAAGTGCGTTTCCTCAGCGACATCCGAACGTTCGTATTCGATATTCGAGAACGCTTTCGCTTCGCCGTGGCAACCACAGCAAATCGTCAGGATAAACACCCTTCTGCTGGAAATTCACCGCCATGTTCCATAATCAGGTTTCTCGACTGTCCGATCAGTGGCCTGCTTCTGAATGACGAAATATTACGCTGAATTTGACTCGGAAGTAGGAGGAAATGGCGCCATTTTCAAGCACGGCTCATTCAAGCCACGAAGTAGGGGGGGTGCATTTTTTTTTTTTTATAGCAACAAGCTAGCCAGCTAACGTGCTCATGCGTTTATCATGTTTTTACTGTCTCAAAAGAACAAACTGTATGGTTAGTGTTTGAGACTGAGCTAATGTGTCCGTGTTGATCGAGCGACCGCGTTAACACGAGGTTGCGCTGACCTTTCCACACTTTCCGACTAGGAATTCCAAGTCAAAGGGGGGGTGTTTTCTTTGGTAATTTCCTAGTCAAAGGAGGGAACGTCAGAGTAACAACGCTTACTCTGAGCACTAGCTAATCCTGAGGGGAGTGGGGGGGGGGGACACTTGGTACCAGAGTGGCAACACTTCTCTGTATTTAATGAGGAATTACTGGTCCATGTTTTAGGTTTAGACTGCCACCTACTGTACAGGGATCATAAGTGACTCCTGTAAATTAAATTTCAACAAGTCAGTCAGTCAGTCAGTCAGTCAGTGAAACAGAGCTGGTAGTAATATGTAAGTGGCTTTTTTTTTTTTCTCTCTCTCTCTTATGTACTCCAAGAGTAGGGGAGTGAATGAAGATAAAGGTTTAACAACCTGGAAACAAGAAGTACTCAAACTCTCTCACACACACACAAACACGCACACAAAGTACAGTCCTGGACAGACAATAGTGGTTTAGATGGTCTGGTAGCCTGCGTGACTCCTCTTCCTGCCGATCAGGTAGGCGATGAGGACTATGAGGACGAGGCCAGCCAGGGAGGCACCGACAATAATGGGCACCAGCATGTTGTCCTTCTGCATTGGACACACGTCGGCTAGACAGATCAAAAGAAGCAGAAAAATAAATGAAAAAAAAAAAGATCACACGAGAATGAGGCGAATAATGATCTGGGTACGGTGTTACAGAGTTCAGCTTTGGCTATTCTTGAATCTGATTGGTCAGAAGGTGACCTTGATTCATTTTCTAGGAATAGTGACGGCCGCGATGATCTCACAGGTTTATATCAATACAATCGTTCTAAGTTTCTGTACAAAATTACACAGGCACTTGTATAGTGGATGCTCCACATAAGACTAATAATAATAATAATAATAATAATAATAATAATAATAATAATGACTTCTAATTGTAGTTAGTGTGAAGCTTCGTGTAAGGACAGAGTCGTTTGGACAGGACTTTCCTTGTGCTTTCTGGTTTCTCAGTAACATGGGGAACTCGCTGGTGAGGTTATGACTGTATATACAGCTGCTATAAGTTTGTACGCAGATGTTCCACATCATTAAATGTAACTATAAACGTATAAATAGTGTGAGGTGTGTTCATTAATGAATTGGGGGGGGGGTACGGACGGACGGGGTACTGCTATGACGGAGGAATAAAACAGTTTGGGGAATCAAATCAACAGGAATCACATCACAGACCCCCTTCAGCACCTCAACTACTAGTGACGAGTGACTGAACATAGCTCAGGTTAAAAGGGTGTTCTGAGCTCCACGGTACCTGGTCCAAACTGGTTGTCGTGGACGCCGAAAGGCTGCACCTGCAGGTCGAAGGTGTTGAGGGAGAAAGTGCTGACCACAGGAAAAACCTCCTCAATGTTGCACATGTAGGAGCGGCCCAGGGTTCCCTGCATGTACTGTAGACTGCTGTTGCTGACTTTGAATGGATCTTAAGAGACCGGCGCACGCACACACACACACACACACACACACACACACACACACACACACACACACACACACACACACACACACAAAATCAAACTACAACCAAGAGCTAACTGTTGGAGATGAATTCCAAACTACATTACATGTTATTGCATGGATTAAGCATTCATATGGACACATCATGTTAATGAATAAAGCGTGTGTACTCGCGCTGTGACTGTGCATCGATCTGACAACTGAACCAAATTAGATTCCAGTGTTTTATCTGTAAACTGACCGAGCAATTATTAAGCAGGTCATAAATCACATGATTTTCAGTTACGCGTGCATACAGGTGACTGACTCGGCCATTGAAGAACGTTTACGCTTCTTTGCCTTAAGGGACTCTGTCAAAATTAATTGAATAAATAAATAAAAATAACTGGCTGTAATTCCTAAATGGTTGATGCAGTATTTTTGTTAAATCCCCTGATTTAAAGCAGAAAGTCTACACTTCAATCACGTCTTGATTGCTTCATTTCAAATCCATCGTGGTGGGGTACAGAGGCAAAAGTACAAAAACTGTGCCCAAATATTTTACAGTTATGGACTGAACTGTACGGTTAGTAAAACACCAGTGCTTTAGAATACACTGTGTATATATATATATATATATATATATAAAAAAAATTTTATGAAGACAAACAATGGGTCCCTTTCTGTAGGCTATGGCTGCTAGTATCTTCTGTTATAATGCAGTGGTTTTCAAAGTGAGGGCCGCCAGGGGGCGCCCAGGGGGCCTCAACAATTTGGTGTGAAAAATAAATTCTCACTCAGACAACCACACACACACACACACACTCAAATGTAATGTAAAGATGTAAGATGTAATCATTAATAAAAGGGGGAGATTATTAAAAAAGGGGGGATATATTCAGAAGTCTGTATTTTTAATGTGTTTTGAAGACATCTTGCAAAAGGGGGGCCTCGGTTAAATATTAATGCCATTTGGGGGGCCTCGCCCTGGAAAAGTGTGGGAACCCCTGTTATAATGTACTTTAAGCTCTTGTTGAAGCAGATGAAATTCATTTTTTCTCTACTCTATTAATCAGTGTCTTCTTTTACTCTGACTTTCTAACACAATGACAAACTCTTCCCTGGAACTACAGTGTGCCATTTTCAAGTATCGGTCATGGAAAATGATGTTATGATGCTCAAGGCAACCCTTGAGCACTGGACTGTATCTCGCCATCTGTTACGGAAATAAAACGCATCCAGTTTGGTGTGAAAAGGCGTGATGACAGTCAGCTGCATGCATCCAAACGCGAGAGAACATATTGTAAGTGGAAGATCCTCGTCAGTATTAACTATTACATGGGCCACTATGGCACCGTCTTCCTTACCTCTCATATCGTCCCAACTGGCAGACATATTCAAAGCACTGAGCTGGTATTTTTTGGTGGTGGAGTTCTGTGGATATGAAGACATGTGTTAGAACCGGTAACTGTAGAAGAGAGAGGACGTGCGAGGACGGGTTTGTGCGAGTGTGTTTAAGACCCTTACCAGCGTGAACATGAAAGTGAGGTTGGCGAGATCTCCAGTCAGCTGCAGAGTAGCAGTTGTGGATTCACATGACCCGCTGGCAACCATACGACTGGGCACCACGTTCCTTATCGCCACAACAGTCTGGAATTGTGATGAGAGTCGAAGTTTAGCCCTTAAAATCACTTATATAAATACACTATATAAACTTTATACACATACATACATACATACATACATACATACATATATGTGTGTATAAAGTTTATATAGTGTATATGTATGTATATGTCTATGTATGCATAGACATACATAGACACATTCACTAC
Organism: Ictalurus punctatus; assembly: GCF_001660625.3. Lineage (NCBI taxonomy): Eukaryota > Metazoa > Chordata > Actinopteri > Siluriformes > Ictaluridae > Ictalurus > Ictalurus punctatus. The sequence continues at coordinate 8,053,812 of NC_030441.2, forward strand.
ATGGGGTGTAACGTAATGGCATTGTAGATCCCAAATATACTACACTATATGCTTTCACCCGTACTGTGGTTGAAAGTGTTCTGGCACACTTGACACCAGAGCATCACAACAATATGTGGTTCTTCCCCAAACCGTCGCCACCAATTTGGAAGCACACAATTATATACGACGTCTTTGTATACTGTAGCATTACAGTTTCACTTCACTGGAACTAAAAGGCCCAAACCTGTTCCCCTGACAATGCGCCTGTGCTGCACCAAGTGAGATCCACGAAGACACGGTTTGCCAAGGTTTGAGTGGAAGAACTCGCGTGTCCTGCACAGAGCCGTGACCTCAACCCCTCTGAACACCTTTGGGATGGACTGGAACACCGACTGTACTCCAGACCTCCTCACCTACTGTAACATCAACACTAATCTAGTGTGGCGGTTCTTAGAACAGCCAACGGGGGGCTAAATGTGAAATGGGACGCTCGAAAAGCACATGAGAGTGTGATGGTCAGGTGTCCACAAACTTTTCACCAAATCGTGTATATAAGGTGGGAAAATGTAAGAGACTGGATTTTTTTTTGACACATTTCACATTATAAGAATCCCCAATCATAAGGTGTTTGGTGTGTTAACTCCCAGAAAGATTTATATTGCTAATAACCGAGGTTGCATTGCACAAGGACAATATGACTTTTTTCCCAAACTGTGCACGTGTCCTTACTTTATTCTGATTCCTGGAGAGATATGTTAGATTCAGCTGCAGCCCCATTCTAGCCAGAAGACAGGCAGACGTGCTGTTTTCAACGCTGTAGTTGCCGCGCTCAGGGTTGGTTGGGGTGACGGGGGTGGTCGAGGTGATAGGAGTGGTAGTGGGTGCAGCAGTGGTGGAAGGAATATCAGCTGAACAAATCGTCTCTGAAGTATACAAAAAAAACAAAACGCGTTATTTAGTGCGTTACACGATTTACATCGTGCCAATACACAAAGAGTTTATATAAACCCCAAACACGACGTGCGGTAAGAACTTCATGTGTGCTTGAGCGACACCGTACACGTCATATACACAAGATCACAAGGTCCAGGTAACGGCATTAAGGAAAACACCATCAGTATGAACACTACAGTGATTAATAGCACTACGGTACCGTTAGTACTCAGGTTGGCGCTGGGCATGTAGGCCTGCAGGCGGATGTCGAAGAACGTGACCGTCACTCCAGGGCCTCCCAGACTGACTGAGCTGGAGCTCATACACCTGTAGGTGGTGTTGAGCTGTGCTGCGATCCCAGACGTGTTCGTAGTCAACACCATGATCTCTGCACAGATAAGAGGCGCTCACGTTATTTTCATCCAATAGTCACATGACCCCCCCCCCCCCTCCAGTTTCAGCGAGCCTGTGCCCACTGTAGCCTCAGATTCCTGATCGTGGCTGAAGTTCTGCGGCTGTACCCGTCTGCCTCAGGGCTTAAAACGCCAGGCTTTCGGAGATGCTTTTCTGCTCACCGCAGTTGTAAAGACTGATATTTAATTTGCTATAGCCTTCCTCTCTACTTGAGCCAGTCTAACCATCAACAAGGCATTTCCACATGCAGAACTGCTGCTCAATGGTTGTTGCTTTCCAACCAAGCAGAAGTCACACCCGAGTCTACTGAAAGTCTACTGAAAGATTAATCAGGTGGAATCAGGTGTGCCTCCTGCTTGTTTGGAATGAAAACCTACACACCGGCCCTTTCTGGAAAAGATTAGACACCCCTGCTGTAAGGACTATCGTTTGTTTTTTTTTTAAAACCCAGAGATCGAGATGTTTAAAATCATTCACCTTTAGTCGCTGTACTAGTTAGTTTATCAGGTGCAGGGCTCGGAAGTCCGCTGCTTATTACCCGACCTCCTGAGTATCCCGAGTGAAATTTTGGATGTCTACAGATGGGTTTGGGTTAGTATGAATTTGTACTTTCTTGAAAAGGAAATGCCAAGATCTTGAAAGAGCTCATCAGATGTGGAATGGGTCGGAAGGTCATTTAGTTAAGGACCGCTCGAGTCAAGCGTTTGAATCGACACGAAGTGACCGCTTCTTACAGAAGAGCTGGACTAGAGCTGCAACAACTAATCGATAAAATCGATAATAATCGATTATGAAAATCGTCGTCAATGAATCTCGTTATGGATCAGTCGGTCTGTGCGCGGCACGGGGGAGATTTACTCCTTACGTTACTTCCGTTCCGAAAAAAACGCTGCGGAGAGTAAACGCTAAAAGTTGTGTCCCAAATGAAGTACTGTACACTATGCACAAGGTAATATCGTCTCAAATATAACACTAGCGGGTTTTTTACTAACCGGAAGTATAAACCGCTTCTAGGTGATGCCGCGTGACGTTATTAGAAGACACCCAGAGTCACAGACAATGACTTTCTTCAGTTTACTTTCTGTCAGCGTTACTTTTATTCCCAACATGAGCTCAGTCTGAATCAGACGGAGGAGAAATCGTCACGTGACTGAGGAAGAAAGTCAGAGAGGCAGGGGGGCATTTTATATTAAACACCGCGGAGATCAGACAGTGCTGCACGAGCACAAACTTATGTTTATATCCAAAATGCTCCACTGTGTGTAAGGGGCAGGGAAACTGGTGCGAGCTGCTTAAAAGGTTTCGTTTAATTTAAGTTTATTGTGATTATATGCTGTATTCGCGCGCGTGCAGTGTAACTTCTGTCGTGGATTATAACGGACGTGATGTGTTGGTAACGAGGCCGCGCTGCTGATCACGCGCAGTGTAGACGCGCTGATACAGAGTGTAGCGCGAGTAAGATCTGTGATGTCTAATTAAAACACCGTGATCAAAAGTAAACACAAGTTAAATGATATTCCTAAAGACCGCGAGGAACAGAAACCACAAGGTGCAGTGAAAGGGAGTTTTTATTATTCATTTAGGACTGGAGTTTAATTCGGTGCTTTTTGTGCATCCATAAAAAAATAACGCATAAATATACACAATATAATATACACAAAATAAATTGTATATATATTAGTTTATATTGTGTATATTTATGCGTTATTTTTTATGGATGCACAAAAAGCACCGAATTAAACTACAGTCCTAAATTAATAATTTTTTATATTATATTATATTATATATATAAAAACATATATTCATTCTGGGGTGTGTATTGGGTTCTTTTCTGTTTTGGACAAACAGTTGTGTAAAGTTTTAGTCTGAAGTCTATATTTGTAACACTCAGTTTGTGGATTTTATTTTAAATAAACAAAATAATTGTTAGTTGCAGCCCTACAGTGGACATTAAATGCAACCACAACGTGCCATTCTGTAATTTTTATATTATATTATATTATATTATATTATATTATATATATATATATATATATATATATATATATATATATATATATATATATATATATATATATATATATATATATATATATATTTAAAAGCAATTGTTGGCAAATTGCTGTGGTGTAAGAGGGTCTCACCACTCAATCACTATTACTGAGTGTTTGTTATAGAACAGCATGCCCTGTAATGTTGTACTCCCCTTACACAATATCAATGCATACTTCATTATAAATGCAGGACTGGGACTCCTAAACATTCGGTTTTTAAACCTCTCAGAAATGTGCTAATCATGAATTCTCTGAACTCCCTCCCTGAAACAAAACGTACTTTATTTGAGACAATTATTGCGCAGAATGCAGTGCTGTGATCTTGCATAACAGAAGGGAGTGTCTGGTGTTTCGTACCCTTGCTGGACGACCCAGGGAAGGTGGCGTTGTCACTCAGGTTGTAGGTCAGATTAAGATTGGCCACACGATATATATGGCCATCGCTGGAGAACACCAAGTCCAGAGAGTGACCATCACCGAAGGAGGCCTGCAGGGCCGGAGAGTCTCCACAGGAACTGCCATTTCCCACTACTGCTGATTCCGGGAGCGGCACAACCACCGTTTTCTGCTCATGGTAACACAGACATGTATATGAACAATACTTTGTTTACAGGAAACTAGAAAAAGCACTTGACAAACATGCAAAAAAAACAAAAAGAAAAAAAACAAAAGACACTTCATTACAACCGCGCCCCGTTGAAGCAGCTAACCGTCATGTGATCAACATACTGTTAAACCAAGACATAAACTGGATCTGTGTATGAAAACTTTAACGTCCTTGCTTAAGAGTCTTCATAACACATGAACAACTCGGGTTTTAAGCCTTCAGTCGGTGACGTAAGCGATATAATGCCGATCTGTATGAGATCACGACGGATACATCAGTGATATGCATGTGATGAATGTTTTATAAAGCCCGAAAGTAGAGTCACTTAAATAAATTTGACTAAAACAGTATTGTATGGAAAAGCGCTGCAGATTCGTGTTGGTCATCTTTCCCAGGGATTAATAAAGTGGTACTACATAATTATTCATCATTAATAATAATTAAGCTTTCTAATTAACTCAGAGTTGACCCTGTGGTTCATTAATCATCTCTGAACAGAATGTATATTTGCTGTTAAAATTAGCGTGTGTGTGTCTGTGCATACCGTCACATTGGTGGTGCTGTTGTACGTGATGGTGAAGTTAGCCGAGATGTCCGCTTTGATACAGGTAGAATTCCCATTCTTTACTTCAAATGTTACGGCGTGCGCTGCAGTCAGCCAGCCTGTAACACAGAGCATCGTAAGTAAGGTTTCCTTTTCCTTCTTTAACCAAGTACGCAGACTTGCACACCAGCAAAGAAAATGCAACCGGGTTTAACGACCACAGGAGGGCGATACAGGCCTCGACTTAACTTGAACTGCCTCTTCGAACACTAAACGAGTGTTAGTGAGTGAACGATGGAGTCTGTATTGCGCCGTTTCATGTTTTTATTAAAAAAAAACATGAAATTGCACATATTAAAAGAGTTACAACAAAATAATTCACTGCCAGCCTTAACAGCGGTGGCAGCACACGCAATCGTTTACATACCATTTAATGTTTCCTACAGCAGTGTAACACAAAGCACGAATTAAAATGCACGCAGATGTTACATACGAGAAGCAAGATATTATTATTGTACAAGGGCGTCCTAAAAGTCTCCATACACAGGGGGAATTAACACTTTTTTTTTTTCTTTAAGCAAAATGGCCTCCAAAATCTTTCATACTTAGTTTATATTATATACAGTAGAGGAAATTAAGTATTAGACGCGTCAGCATTTGTGTCAGTAAATATATTTCCAATGAGTTTATTCACATGATATTTTCACCAGACATCAGTATTAACTCAATAAATCCGAAAATATAAAGAATTCACAACAGTAAAGTCCATAAATGAAGTTATGTGTAATAAAGCAGAATGACACGGGAAAAAAGTACTGAACACGCTAGCTGAAATGTATTTAATATTTAGTGGAGAAGCCTTTGTTTGTAATGACGCTTCAAGACACTTCCTGTATTTAGAAATTAATGGGCCGCAGTATTCAGGTGTGATTTTGGTTCGTTCTTCTAAACATATTGTCTTTAAATCTTGTTCAATTGGATTCGAGTCAGGTGATTGACTGGGCCATTCTGACACCTTGATTTTTTTTCTCTGAAACCAATCGAGAGTTTCCTTTGCTGTATGCTTTGGATCGTTGTCCTGCTGGAAGCTCCACCCACGTCTCATCTTCATCATCCTGGTGGATAGGAGCAGATTCTTCTCAAGAACCTCCCGGTAAAGGGCTCCATTCATCGTTCCTTCAGTTATATGAAGTCTGCCAGTACCATGTGATGAAGAACAGCCCCACACCATGATGCCTCCACCTCCACACTTCACTGTTGGTGTAGAGTTTTTAGGGTGATGTGCAGTGCCATTTCTTCTCCAAACATGGTGTGTAGTATGACAGACAAAAAGTTCAATTCTGCTCTCGTCTGACCAGACTACACTCTCCCAGTATTTCATAGGCTTGTCCAAATGAGTTGTAGCAAACTTTAATCAAGCTTGGACATGCCTTTTCTTTAGTAATGGAGTCTTGCCGGTGAGCGTGAGCTGTGGAGTGCATTGCCTATTGTTTTCTCTGTGACGATGGCACCTGCTGCCTCCAAGTGTTTCTGGAGCTCTTTCTGAGTGGTCCTTGGCTCTTGGGCTACTCCTCTGACTATTCTTCTGACTCCCTGGTCAGTAATCTTGTGAGGAGCTCCTGTATGTGGCCGGTTGATGACGGAGTGATGTTGCCTCCACTTGTGGATAACGGCCCCAGTGGTGCTTACTGAAAGATTCAGAAGTTTTGAAATACATCTGTATCTGATTCCATCAACATGTTTGCAACAATAAGGTTGTGAAGGTCTTGGGAGAGCTCTTTGCTTTTCCCCATCATGAGATGTTTCCTGTGTGACACCTTGGTAACAAAAAGCCTTTTTATAGACCATCGATTTACTAAACCAGCTGATATGAATTTGCACAGATAGGGGGTATAATTACTTATAGAGTTCAGCTGGTTCCTCGCCTTATCTTGACTGGAGAACTGCTTTTTCTTAACGCGTTCAATACTTTTTTCCGCGTCATACCACGTTATTACACATGACTTTATTTATGGACTTTACTGTTGTGAATTCTTTATATTTCTGGATTTCTTGAGTTAATACTGATGTCTGGTGAAAATTTCATGTGAATAGCCTCACTGAAAATATATTTACTGAAAAAATGCTGACGTGTCCAATGCTTGCATCCCCCACTGTATATTTTTAATCAGACGGACTTTAAGAACGCCTCTGACAGAAGACGAACGTATTGAAATCATTCTCACGGCTGGGTCGGGAAGCTGCCGCGATGTTGTGATGGACTTCGACAGGAAACACCGTCAGCACGTTACACCGGACACAACTTATTAACTTATTAAGTTGAGAAGTGGACGTCTACGAAGGCACAACCGACGAGGTGCTGGCAAACATAGTCCCCTGTATATGGAGACTTTTGGGACACCCTGTACGTCAACCGAGATGGTGCTGAGGGACACTACTATGCACTGATATATTAATCATTTTAAAGTAAAGTGGAACATTACTGAACCCTCTGGGCTGGTTTTATTTTTTTGACACTGTGGAGTGATAGAATGTGCGTTTCCCCTTTCCACTTCCATTGTCAGGACACACACACACACACACACACACACACGAATGAAATATATAATAAAACTGATTCATTATATTAACTAAACTCTGGGTGCATTCACGCATTATATTAGAACCATTCAACTCCTGAGTCGATTCTAGATGGAGGTTTATTAAAAGCATCGGGAAAAAAAAAAAATGAAGAAGCCGTACGGGTTGACAATACCACTGTTGTGCAATCCCATCATGCCGTTTACCAAGAATTCGGAGTAATGCTTACAGTCAGTCACACCTGCGCACACACCCAACACCCCCCCCACACACACACACACCAGCAGACTTCTCAAACACTTATGATGCTGCACGTCAGCTCTGATTGCTAAATACATTAAAAAATACACAATGCATAAGCATAAAATTCAAAGCGAGCTTTTACTTTTGGTAGCAACATTACAAAACGTAATTACAAAAAAAAAAAAAAAAAAAAAAAACAACCCACATGCTGGCACGGGTCTGTGTGACTCACACAAGTTACTAAGCATTAAACTAAACCCACAGCTCACAGCAGCTCGGTTGGTTACGAGTGTTACAAACACTACCCTGCTCGTTTAGAAAGTAACGCGCAGTGTGTCGACTTTCTATTTCTCTCTCTCTCTCTTTTTAAAAAAAAAACAAACGAATCTTTAAAACGCTTCGGATCACGTCCTCGAGGATTTGCTCAATTGAGAGTCGTACACGAAAATCCGGCTGTCCGTATTTCAATAGCAGCACAAACTCTTCTCTTTCTACACGGATCCATCGGGCGTGTCGAACCTAGTGCGTATCCCGATATATAATATATAAACTCGTTAGAAATGAGTAAAAACGAAGCCGAATAAAAGACGGAAAGGAATCCGACAGTGGCGTTTCCCTTTATATGACCCTGCATGTGCGGACGCAGCACTGCCATTTGAATACTGTCTTCAAAAAAAAAAAAAAAAAAAAGAAAAAAAACCAACGGGAGGAAAAGAAAGGAGACGAAAAGAAGAAGCTGTGTCACAGCACTGACTGTGCAAGCACAAAAATTCCAGACACAAGCTTTCACTACTGTGTGTAAAATGATAGTAAGCAAAAAAAAACAACATTTTTTTTTTTTTAAGAGGAAACAGGACTGACTCATGAGCACACATGACCTCATTTACATAGACAGTAATGACAGATCAGTGAAGTAACTAAAGTCTTAATACATATAAAACACTCCGATTACTCCTATTTTAGATCACTGACAGGCAGTTGTATTGTATAATTTTTTTTAAAAATGGCTAAAATTCATCTAAACAAACTTATTAGTGGCATCAGACTCTACACTGAATTTGAAGGAACCAGTGCGTGAAAGATTTGACTCGTGTTCGTGCATTAAACCGAAGCGCTATTCAGAAGGATTTCCTGATACATGTCTATAGGAGTTATGATCGATACATAATCTCTGTATAAATCTCAGACATAAAATTCAAATTGGCGTTTTTTACTAGATCACCTCCCCGATGGTATTCTTAGCCCGTGAGCTAGTGAGCCAGTATCGGGATGTATTCATTGATAGTCTTCAAAGCACTTCTCGAAGTCACTCTGGATAAGGGTGTCCGCCAAATACCGTAAACAGAAATATAAATACATGAGTGTGTTCTCGATGTAGCCTATATGCATAATCACATCAAAGTACTACATGCACCCCATACGATCGTATTCATGATCATAAGCACTTCCTGTAGGTCACGTGGCTCGGCGCGGAGGTTACACGTATAACCGGTTTGTACTCTTTTTGTTGAACTCTCTTCAAACCTCCGGAGGAGTTTGTCGCTAAACGAAGAGCCACCTCTACCACCTGGAACGGGTTTGCTTTCAGAAAATCCGTTTTACTTTTCGACCAAGTGTTTGTGTTTCTGAGGCTCTCGAGATCACAGCTAGCACTTGTAGCTAAAAGCAGGGGCGAACGGTTCGATATTCAAATCGTCACCGATATCGGTATCGCGCTAAACACCCGATAATATCGCGATACAGTTTTAAGCCCATATCGCCCAGCCCTACTAGATAGAACATGGTGGAGTTTTTATTCCAGACGCAGGAGCGTGCAGTAAATAAAAAAAAAAATACAAAAAAAAAAAAAGACTAACACGAATGATACACTGGTGATAATTACATTACACCACCTACAGAAAACTAATCCCGCTCGAATAGGGCTTTAATGACTTCAAAAAGTACCATTTAAGTATAACTAATAGAAATAAACTGGACTCACAGTCTAAAAGGAAAGGCCCTTATTATACAGAGAGTGAACAGTTTATTGAGCTGGTCAATCTCTCTCTCTCTCTCTCTCTCTCTCTCTCTCTCTCTCTCTCTCTCACACACACACACACACACACACACAGAGAAAGAGAAAGAGAGACAAAGAATCTCAAATGGCGTGATAGTGGGCACATAGTGAACTCCTGGGTGTGCAGGACACATGATGTGAGTGATACACTGCTCTTATGCAGGGTGTACTGAGCCATTTTGAGACAGACCCAGGCACAGAGACACTACTGTTAGTGCACAAAGCGCTCCGGCGGTCACGTGATCCGAGGCCGGACAACGCTCGCGCTGCTACGCCTGCACAATTCCAACAGCTTTATTAAATTATGGGCTGTGTGCATGGGAGTAATTGTGTTTACACACGGAATTACGGTGTATTCAAAAGCTTAGTGACGCCTCAAATTACGGCACAAATAGCCAAAACAACACACACACACACACACACACACACCCACACACACACACACAAACACACAAACACAAGGCCTGTCGAGAACGCTCTGGCAAGGTTACACGCACTTATGGCGTAGTTTTTTAATGCACACAGATGAACGCGTGCATCCTAAACAACACGGGCTTTTAGAGTGAAGGAAGTGTTGAGCCACGACACGATATGTATAATTTTTTTTTTTACAGTTTAAAACAAGACATTAAAGACAACTTTCCAACACAATAAAAAGACACTTTCAAGTAAGCCGTGACAGCATACGACTTAATGCTGTAGTTTTAAAGAGGAATAATACACTTACCTAAGACAATAAAGCAGCTAATGGCGGAGACTGACGGTAGTCTGTGGGTCATGTTTTCGAACAGTTAATAATGCACGCGCGGAGATCAAAGATAAAAAAGGCTGTTCCCAGCAATGACAGCAGTAAACACCTCCCAGAGTCACGCGCTGCACCCGGACCGGCAAACACAAACAAATGTGCAGTCTTCGTTGTCTTTAATTTAATTCCGTCAGATTCTTCTTCGTCTGTTCAATTCCTTCCGTCTCGAGCGTTTGTTTGTTTGCTTGCTTGCTTGTTTGAGAAGGGAAAACGCACGCGCTCTCTCCAGACAGCAGAGCTACTCGTTCACGCGCCTGAATATCAACACCGGGAATGTTCCAGTCATGTGAGTCGCCCAGCAGCACGGTCACGTGGTTACACCGCCACGACCAACTTTTCACTTTTTAACTCGTTACAAAACACAATGAAACCACTAAAAAACGCATGCATCCTTTTTATTATTATTATTATTATTATTATTATTATTATTATTATTTTACCAAATGTAACACACAGAGCAATCCAGTTGACGCTTTTACAATCCCCTGGACTGCTCGAGGAGAACACAGTTGGGCTTTACATCTACAAATGATTTCCTGGAAACGTTTTCGGCGCATACGTCATTCTGCGCAAACCCTACGTAACCCTGAAGGCCTCAAACGCGCCTCTAATGCGCTCCTCACGCGCTGCCCCATATGATCCTGAATCTGCTTCTACACGCACGAGTTAAGTTCAAGAGCTGTTCACGGAAGGGTTTGGTCCCAAGAGCGTGTACTGACATGCTGAGTAATTTGTGGTGAAAGAAGGGAAAGTTGATCTGTATGATAGGATCTCTCTAAATTACCAATGGTTTCCACCTGAGTTGTGTAGAACCGACTGCACCTCCAGCCCTCCTCACTGAACATGAATGGACTGAGATCCCTACAGCCATGCTCCACAATCCAGTGGAAAGCCTTTATAGATGAATGGAGATTCTAATGTAGACCAGTGGTCACTAACCTTCTTCCTTGGGATCTACTTTCCTGCAGGTTTCATCTCCAATAAAAATCCATCACACCTGTTTTACATGATCAAGAACTTTTTAAAGCAAGGATTAGATAGTCAGGTCAGCTCGATTGTGGTTGGAGCTGAAGTCTTCAAGATGGTAGATCTCCAGGAACAGGGTTGGTGACCACTGATGTAGAGTATGGTGTATAACACTAAGTGCACAGTTCACTACTTCGGAGGTTAGTCGAGCACAGGATCAGTCCCTAAACTGGTTGTGTTTTAATGACAGGTCGTGGAGATAAACACCACGCTGTCTCATTTTCTTCATTCCTTCATCCACCAATCAGAGGTAAAAAAAAAAAAAAAAACCCAAAAAAACATGTATGGTATGTCACAATGACATAGTGGATGTCTCCACTCTACAAAACAGATTCACTATTGAGAAGCTCCTTTTGCTTTGCAGTTGGTGAGGTGTCCACAAACTTTTGGCCTTTGAGAATTATATTTATAATCATGACGGAAATAAGGAGTGGATTCGTTTTAGGTCTGATGACTGATCATGCCGAGTCAAAATATCTTCAACTCCTCATGATTACATATATCGTAAATATATGCGTTAGATATCGGACACTGATTTTACAATAAATGAAGGCCGAGTTGAACCCCATCGAAAATCTCTGGTGGGATTTGAACGCAAACCCAAGAATATTACCGAACCGGAGGCCGTTGCTCATGAGGAACGGGATGAGATTCCTCAGGAAGCTGGTGTCTGGTTATGCATCTCGTTTGCAGCAGGTCATAACAGCAAAAGGATGATCTACTAAGTAGTAAAGATGCTTGTCATGAAGGGGTTGAATAATATTGAGACTGGAGAGATCATTATAAGTTGGATTTTCAGTTGAATTCGGGGAAACCGCTTGAAGCGTTCGTTGTGTTGAACTATTTCATTCGCTTTTGTTCGATCTGTTCTTTACAAACAGCTGAAAGTCTGTACATTTTGACAGTAAACTAGATTTGCAATGGGGGGGTTGAATCATTTCGATCGCAACCCTGGCATGTAGTTTTAAACGGCTCTTGTGTTTCAGATATCTTCAGTGATCAAGCTAACAATAGAAAAATGCCGATTTCTGTAAGAAGCGGTCACATCGTGTCGATTCAAACGCTTGACCGCGATCCTTTTCTTGACTTGAGCGGTCCTTAACTAAATGACGTTCCGACCCATTCCACATCTGATGAGCTCTTTCAAGATCTTGGCATTTGCTTTTCAAGAAAGTACAAATTCATACTAACCCAAACCCATCTGTAGACATCAAAATTTCACTCGGGATACTCAGGAGATCAGGTAATAGGCAGCGGACTTCCGAGCCCTGCACCTGATAAACTAACTAGTACAGCGACTAAAGGTGAATGATTTTAAACATCTCGTCTAGCAAAGCAGTGTGGTGTTTTGGATATATCCAGTTCCCTAAGGTCACACGTAAGACAGACAGTGTCACATGCTTTAAAAGGAGTGTGATGTTATCACTTGGTTTTGACTAAACCACTTGCTGAGTAGCAGTCTGGTTAGACCTTGGTTTTCCTGCTACTCTAAACAAACACTTTAATACTGCACTGATCTGTTAAAAGTCAGAAATCGTATTTACATGAGCGCAACCGGCGTGTACGCGTTAACCCAGGACTGCACAAGGCGACTATTTCACAGCTGCTCGAGATGTTTAGCGCTTTGCTTTTTGTTTTGTTTTACTCGCAACCACTTCTCCTTCTGGCCAGGGACAGTCGGTTTCTTCAACAACTGATTGTGTAGTTCAGGATAGGGATGGGGGATTCAGTCTGGTTTGAGAGAGAAGCACGTGAGTGCATCTGGATATACAGATTTCTGATTCTAAAAACACACACACACAATTAAAGCACTGCTGAAACACATCAGGACACAACAGTCAGGATCCAGATTCGAGCCCCAGCTGTGGTATGTGCCATCTAGATCCAAGAATCCCTGAAGGACACGGTCAGCCACGTTTTGAACCGATGTGGAGGGGATCCAGAATGCTTTAATTATTATTATTAACATTCTCCTATTAAGTATCTTGTATAGCACGGTGACTAGGAGATTAAAGTACGAGGCTCCCTGGTCATCAGGGATGGTGTGTCCTGGTTTCACACATTCATAGCATTATGCAAGTAAAATGAATTAAATGCGACAAACGAGTAACAAAAAAAAAAAAAAAAAAAAAGACACTTCCTAAGCAGATGGTGGTGTTTGATGCCACATCTGGAGTCACAACATTCTAATTAAACATGGTTTAATCAATGTCTATTTGTATTTACAAAGAATACAGCCTCGTAATCTACAAAACGTGAGGAGCCAGAGATGTTGGTCAGAATATCTTTAGTGGTGAATTAGAAGAGAGAAAGAAAAAAAAAAAAATCTAGCACACATATCCACACGCAACACACACTCACACGCACACACACACACACACACACACACACAAATGTGCTTTGTTGAGTCTTCATATATTTTGTCACTCATTTTAGCCTTTTTCAGTGCATGGAACCTATAGAACATGTCATAGAATCCAATCTTGCTGTTTGTATCTGTATGTTAGTGAAGCTTTCGCAAGTAAAATGCTTGGTTTATCAACATTTCCATTGCCTGAGTGAAAATTGTCAAAAACCCTGATGCTAACACAGCCTGCTGCCATTCATAACCGAACACACTCCCCATTCTCTAGCAAAGTCAGCAGTCAGAACAGCTAACAAAAAAACAAACAAACAAAAAAATGTTAACTAAAGTATGAGTGCATGTGGGAGACATCAACAGAGAAGACTGACCACAAAAAGCAAAAAAAAAGAAAAAAAAGAAAAGAGAGAAGACAAAGTGCTTGTTTGTGGAAATCATTAGCTGATCATTCTCCCCGTGCGCTCCTTTTAACGTCACACTTGAACACCACCGCTTTAAAGTACAGTAAGGCCCCATGCCAACCCTGGTCACACTACTGGTGGGCATAATCAGGGTCCTCAAAAGAGTGGGTTACAGGTTGTCCTGGGGCGCGCAGCCCGGGTAAAGCGCAGATCTCGGATCAGTGGCCGTGCCTCCGCCTCCGGGCTGGATCTCAGGCAACGTAATGATACTGGTTGGGGCTCTCCTTGTCTCTCTCCATGTAGTCTCGATCAATGAGGGACTCGATGCGCTTCTTCAGGTCGCCTGGCTGTGGGAGGAAGAGCAAGGGGTATGAGTGACACAATAAAGCAGTTCATTTAAGTGTTGCAGTCATGACTTGATTTGATGCGCTTCGAGCACAAACCTGTTCTTTATACGTTGCCTAACAATTCCAAGATCAGATGACAAAGGCCAGATTTAATCAACGTTATAATTCCTCACAAGCTAATTCCTTGAGAGCCTGATTAATACAGCTGGATTGAGTAGTTTCAGATAACTGCATGCTATAGAGCCTTGCCAGAATAGAGCAGATACACAGAGCCTTTAAACCAGTTTCATGAGTCTGTGCCCATGATAGCTGACAGGAGAGGAGCCTGATGTGGTCGTCTGCTGTTGTAGCTCATCCACCTCAAGGTCTGACGTGTTGTGCATTCCGAGATGCTTTTCTGCTCACCGTGGTTATAACGAGTGATTATTTGAGTTACTATATCCGTCCTGGCAGCTCGAACCAATCGGGTCATTTCTGTCCGACCACTCTTATCAAAAAGGTTTTCCTACCAACAGAACTGTCGCTCACTCATCGTTTTTTTGTTTTTCGCACCATATTGCGTATAAACTCTAGAGCAGTGGTTGGGAATCACGATGGCTCGTGAGCCACACATGGCTCTTTGACAAAAAAAAATCATGTGGTTCACCACGTGTCTCACCCGTTACCAACATGTGATCGTCGAGGACTTCGACACATCGCTAGAGATCACTTTCCTGCAGACAATGCAAAGTCATTTACAATTCCTCTGTTGTACAAAGGGTTAATGAAAAGTCAGTTTACGATAAAATATTTCAAGTTGTTCCGGCCAGTGCACGTACAGCGGTGCTGTACCAAGTGTCACGACACCAATGACGGCAAACCACTTACGTTTCTATGGTAACCTCTCGCGCTCAGATTCAGCAGCTACCTAGCTAGTTTGTGGAGATGGCGAAAAGAAAGAATTCAGAGGAGAATCGAAGATTGCATTTGCTTTTATTGAACGCGCTGGCGCTCTGCTGTGTCCGATTCGCAGAGAACGTCTTGCCTCGTTTAAAAAAAAAGGCAGAGTGAAGGCGTGCGCGGAGCTCCGACGTATACCGCAAGCCGGACAGCAGCAGCAGCAAGCGTGAACAGGGGCGACTGGAAGCATCAATGCTGCCAGCTTTGCTGCTCATTGGAGATGGTAAGATAAGGAAAACCTTTTACTGACGGAGGATATGTAAAGTCATGCATGTTGAGTCTGGCAACTGAACTGTTTGAACAAGGAGAAAATCTCAGTCCATCACAAGCGGTCCAATGATTGTAAGGTTGGGTTACTTGACCGTTTTACATTTTATAGATTACCTCTAAAATACATATTTTATATATATATATATATATATATATATATATATATATATATATATATATATATATATATATATATATATATATACACACACACACACACACATACACACACACATACACACACTTAGCACATTCTTGTTCCTTAGACTTGGAACTTATGTAATACTCAGGATTGCTCACAGTTCCATGTTTAGGGTCAATTTATAATGGGAAGGGTTCGAGTCTCTCTTAATTGTACCTAGGTAAGTAGTGTTTATGCAGAACATTTCAGACTTCTCTCCCTCTCTCTCTTTTTTTTATGGGGACGAGAAAGTGCCATTTATTTAAAAAATAAATAAGTAAAAATTTTTTTAAAAAACCCTCAGTTTCTGGTTGAATATCTCAGGTGAGAGACCAGATACGAACCTGAAATTTTCACGGAAATAATTCCTCTATAGTAGCATTCTGCTGTAAAAAATTTAGCGTGAGATTCCACTGGTTACAGAGTTAGGGCTAGTAGAAATCTGGAGAAAAGCCTACTTTATTCTTGCATTTTGAGAAATGAACAGATGTAATATAAGCATAACAAATCATTAAAATGATCAGTATTTTACAGTAATTATGTTTGAGTGTTTATGATATAATAGCTTATCCTTGTCAATGAGGTCTAAAATATTACTACATTTGATATTGTGACAACAGTGAAGCATGATCGATCACAGGGTTCTCCAACTCTGCAGAGTTTAGCTCCAACCTCCAAACTCACCTGCCTGTAGCTTTCTAGTAATCCTGAAGACCTTGGTTAGCTTGTTCAGGTGTGTTTGATTAGGATGGATGGAGGTAAACTCTGCAGGACAGTGGACCTCGAGGGTTCAGATTTGAAGAACCCTGATCCATCATGTTGGTACAGGTGTACAGTTGGTATGTGTGAATAAATTTTATCCAAATGTGGAATTACAAATGAACAGCTCCATAAACAGAGCTGTGGTGGTGTTTCTCCTGTGATAAAAGCAGTAAAGTGTCTACAGCTCAGAAGTCACTTACTATTTTTATCACAATAAAAACACCACCACAGCTCTGTTTATGACACTGTTCATTTGTAAAACCCCTAACTGACACTGTGACATGGACCAAGAATGTGTAAATATGTACACGTACCTTGAAATTTGTTCTAGAGATCAGTTTTTGTTCCAAGGAGATACTGAGTTTTCCATAAACTGCTGTATAACCAAAATTTGATGTGTGTCATGACACAACGATGGCTGTGGTTGTTAAAGCAAATGAAAATACATAGAGGTAAATCACTGCAAAGATATATATTTTTTAGGAAAATTAAAAATGATCAATCAACCTGTATCGGACCCCTTGAGATGGAATGACCCTTCTCTCAATACTCATCAATCCCCCTACCATAACAAGATGCTGCCACCATCAAGCTTCATCATAAGGAAGGAAATATCAGTTGATGAGCACCATTCTGTTTTCACCAGACTAGGGAATCTTTTTTAGATTCTCCGATCAGAGTCCTTTAAGTGCCCGATACATGCCTTTTACTCAGGAGAGGATTCCGTCTAGCCACACTACCATAAAGACCTGACTGATGGAGCATTTCTGAGCTGGTTGTCCTTCAAGCAGGTTCTCGCATCCCTGAGGAGGACCACTAAAGCGCTGATCGAGTGGACATTGGGTTCTTGCTCACCTCCCTGAGCTCTAGAAAGACTCCGTCCATTTCTCAACGGAGGCCACTGTGCCCCTGGGAACATTCAAAAACTTCACAAGTGAATTTATACCTAGATCCGTGTCACGACTTGGACTTCAACGCTTGGTGTTTGGTCTGACATTGCACTCTGAATTGTGTGGGTACCTTTCAAAGTCATGTCCAATCAACTGAATTTGCCACAGATCAAGTTCGATCGAGTTCTAGAGACATGTCAGAATAATCCAAGCAGACAGGATGTACCCGAGCTCAATTTGGGTCTGAATATCTAGCTACTACTTTTTATCAATATGCTAAAATAATTAAAAACATGTTTTTCCTTTGTCATTGTGTGTAAATCAATTTTAAATTAAATCTAGAATGCTATAAAGTGTCCTACAAGTAAATGTGTGGCAAGAACTGTACCTTCACAGGAAACTTGAGCTGGTTGTAGAGTTCTGACACCAGAAGGTTGTGGCTGAGAGTCTTCCTCATCTTCATGATCCTCACCACTGCGGCATCTATCTGGTACTGCCTGTCCTGGAAGACCCGCTCTGTGGTGCTCACCTGCTCCTCTACCTGAGGAGAGCAAAATACGGGGTAAGAAACACTAGGCATCAAAGCAAGTAGGACATTCCAAATGTACAACTGAACACCACATGTAAGGAATAATACATGAAGGGGCATGCTGTTATAGTAAAATAATCAGCCTGATGCGAAGTGGAGTTAATATTACCACCACAGTGTTGATTCCTTTCCTAGAACTGCACACCACAGAAATTTTGGCAAGGCCAATTCAAATTTCTTTACTGTAGACTGAAGACATTTGGGTTTGTGATCAAAACATGAATATGAGAAGAGAGTTTAGAATTTCAGCTTTTATTTCCTGGTATTTATATGTCGACGTGTTAAACAACATAGAACACAGCACATTTTGTATCAGACCACCCAATTTGTAGGTGAGCAAAAATATTGGAACATGTGACTGACTGGTGTTTCTTGTTACCCAGCTGTGTCCTGTTAGATTGGTTGTTTAAACAATAAATAGCTCTGAACATCTACTCTTGGTTTTAGCCTTCAGTTTCACCTGTGAAGACTGCATTTGTTGTTAAAAAGGATAAACCAACATGAAGATCAGAGAGCTGTCTATGGGAGAAAAGCAAGTCGTTTTGAAGCTGAGAAATGAGGGAAAATCAATCAGAGCCATTGCACAAACATGGGGCATAGTCAATACAACAATTTGGAGTGTCCTGAAAAAGAAAGAAACCACTGGTGTGCTGAACAACTGAGCAATGGGTCGGCCAAGGAAAACAACAACAACAACAACTGATGATACAGTGTGAGAGCTGTGAAGAAATACCCAAAAACAACAGTCAGTGACATCACCAACGACTTCCACGGGGCAGGGGTGAAGGCATCAGAAACCACAGTTCGAAGAAGACTTCAGAAATATAGAGACTATACCACTCATCAGCAGTAAGAATCAGAAAGCCAGATTGGAATTTGCAAACAAAATACAGAGATGATCCACAAAACTTCTGCAACCAAGAATAACCTCTACCAAAGTGATGGAAAGGCCAAAGTGTGGACAAAGAAAGGATCTGCTCATGAACCAAAACATACAAGTTCATTTGTGAAACATGGTGGAGGTAGTGTCATGGCTTGCACTTGCATGGCTGCTTCTGGAACAGGCTAGTGCGGGAAGTACGTCTGGAACTACGTGGGTTAGTGCGGGAAGTACGTCTGGAACTACGTGGGTTAGTGCGGGAAGTACGTCTGGAACTACGTGGGTTAGTGCGGGAAGTACGTCTGGAACTACGTGGGTTAGTGCGGGAAGTACGTCTGGAACTACGTGGGTTAGTGCGGGAAGTACGTCTGGAACTACGTGGGTTAGTGCGGGAAGTACGTCTGGAACTACGTGGGTTAGTGCGGGATGTACGTCTGGAACTACGTAGATTAGTACGGGAAGTAAGTCTGGAACTACGTAGGTTAGTGCAGGAAGTAAGTCTGGAACTACGTAGGTTAGTACAGGAAGTAAGTCTGAAACTACGTAGGTTAGTGCAGGAAGTAAGTCTGGAACTACGTAGGTTAGTACAGGAAGTAAGTCTGGAACGGCGTAGATTAGTACAGGAAGTAAGTCTGGAACTACGTAGGTTAGTGCAGGAAGTAAGTCTGGAATTACGTAGGTTAGTACGGGAAGTAAGTCTGGAACTACGTAGGTTTGTGCAGGAAGTAAGTCTGGAACTACGTAAGTTAGTGCAGGAAGTAAGTCTGGAACTACGTAGGTTAGTACAGGAAGTAAGTCTGGAACGGCGTAGATTAGTACAGGAAGTAAGTGTAGAATTACGTGGGTTTGTGCAGGAAGTAAGTCTGGAATTACGTAGGTTAGTACAGGAAGTAAGTCTGGAACGGCGTAGATTAGTACAGGAAGTAAGTCTGGAACTACGTAGATTAGTACGGGAAGTAAGTCTGGAATTACGGAGGTTACTACAGGAAGTAAGTCTGGAATTACGTAGGTTACTACAGGAAGTAAGTCTGGAATTACGTAGGTTAGTACAGGAAGTAAGTCTGGAACGGCGTAGATTAGTACAGGAAGTAAGTCTGGAACTACGTAGATTAGTACGGGAAGTAAGTCTGGAATTACGGAGGTTACTACAGGAAGTAAGTCTGGAACTACGTAGATTAGTACGGGAAGTAAGTCTGGAACTACGTAGGTTTGTGCAGGAAGTAAGTCTGGAACTACGTAGGTTAGTGCAGGAAGTAAGTCTGGAATTACGTAGGTTAGTACAGGAAGTAAGTCTGGAACGGCGTAGATTAGTACAGGAAGTAAGTCTGGAATTACGTAGGTTAGTGCAGGAAGTAAGTCTGGAATTACGTAGGTTAGTACAGGAAGTAAGTCTGGAACGGTGTAGATTAGTACAGGAAGTACGTCTGGAACTACGTAGATTAGTACGGGAAGTAAGTGTGGAATTACGTAGATTAGTACGGGAAGTAAGTGTGGAATTACGTAGGTTAGTGCAGGAAGTAAGTGTGGAATTACTAGCGACTGGTTTCAGCTGTTCACAATCGGTTCCTTCTTTTGGGAGTCAATATCTTGGTTAATCGTGCCTTTTGATTTTTGAAACTTTGCGGAATTTTTACAGTCACAAACAGCGCTATAACACACTACATGAAAGGTAATATCTGAAAAACTATAATAGGTGCACTCTAAAGCCCTCTGTCTTGATAAACTTTCGCATGTTGGAAAACTTGAAGTTACAGCTTTACTTCTGATGTTACAAAGCTCCGACACCGGAGACGCCTCCCAAAAAATGCTAAATAAAATGTCTTCCCACAGAAAACCGCACTATATGAACAACTGCATGCATTATGACTCTGTTTATGTGGCGTGTCCACTGTTCAAGTCCCGTTGTAAGCTGTTACTATAGAAATGATAAAGCTGCTTGTTGTAGAAAATTAATCCACACCTGACCAATCAGAAACGCATATTTAACTGC
This sequence comes from Ictalurus punctatus, assembly GCF_001660625.3. Classification (NCBI taxonomy): domain Eukaryota; kingdom Metazoa; phylum Chordata; class Actinopteri; order Siluriformes; family Ictaluridae; genus Ictalurus; species Ictalurus punctatus. Next base: position 8,074,667 of record NC_030441.2, read on the forward strand.
AAGAGATTTAGAGACTAATGCTGCACATGCCTAAACAGGAAAAACAGAGAATAGAAGCGTGGCTGCAGTTCAGTCACGTGAATAACCAGAACGCACTCATCATCCAGCCAAGTGAGGGAATATAAGCAATTTAGCAAAACACCTGCTGACCAAGCGCAATAAAAATCTCCAGAAATGCAATCGTCGAGTGCTAGGCTCACAACCCTACTTGTTTCAATCTCGTCTAATCAGCCGTGGATGTGATAACAGAATCATAAAGGTTGTGAGGCTGGGAATATTATAAATGGTCCAACGTATTTGACATCTAGCTAATCAGTAACCGTACCAATGACATTCCAAACCGATAAGCAACACACAAAGGTTGCTAAAAACAGCAGTAAACACAGCACCCATCCCTACTCGTGATACATTATTCTGAAGATTAATATGGACTTTATAAGGATACGAAAAATATTGGGTTATACAACGAGCAAGACAATGTAGCTGGAGGAGTGCGGGGGAAAAAAACCATACAACATTTCGGACTGATGGTGGACAAGTACAGGAAAGACCTACCGTCTCCTTCATCTGAATTTGGTTGATCTTAATGCGGAACAGTTTATGTTTGAAGTCGTTGTTGAAGTTGAAGCGGTCTCCGTCCTCCACGTCTTTCCCTCTGGGATTTTTATTAAGTACGCGAGCTTTCCCGCATGCCAGCGACTGCAGCGTGCGTCTCAGCTCACTCTCCTCTGAGGGGACAATTAAAAACACTTCACCGAACTCTTAAACAGAAATTCACACACAGCATACAGGGGAAAGTACAATATATACTTATACAGGGACTCAAGTAAAGATGTAACTCTAATTGAATCAAGTGAATATTCATTTCCATGCAAAGTAACTACCCGTTCGCTTTCCCTCTCAGATTCTGTCCTAACCGCAACCAAACACAACCATTTCATCGCATGTGGACTTGCTCATGTTTGAGGTCGTTTTCCTGCTGATTAACGCAGCTGTAATACACGATGGAATCAAAAGACTTCGGTCATTCTACAACGATGTCACGTCACTCGGTTCCTGATGCTGCAAACCACAAGTCAGAGCAGCTTTTATTGCTGGGATGACGTTCTCTTTGGAGAATGGGGCATTTGGGTTTTGTTAGTTATGAAGTAAAATGTCGGCAATTCTGTTCCATCTACACGTAGAACGTTATATCTTATTATTATTATTATTACTGAAATCCTGAAAAAAAAAAAAACATTCTAAGACAAATATGGTTGTTCTGTTCATAGTTAGCATTATCAGTATGTCTGGGCGGAGTATTCCTTTAATTAGCAAACAGATCATTTCACTCTGGAAGTGCAAAATAAACAAATAAGTAAATGAAATGTGAAACATATAGAGTTGAACTTGTAGCACAATCAAATACTGAAGATTTTTAAAGCAGAATAAAATGTTAAGATGGCAGAAGAGGAGAAATCCCCATTTTGCTAAAAACATTACTCAAAAGATTGTTCCTTTATCATACTGAATTACAGGACACACCCTATTGCCCTGGCTCATGTTTGTTTACACTGACAGCAGAAAATCTCCAGCTGAACTGTAATTGTTTTACAGTCTAATGACAGTAGATACAGGACACGTGCACAAGACTCTCCAGAAACAAATACATTTTAAATTCAAGCCCTTTAGTAAGTGACACGTGAAGATGAATGCAAATCCAAAGGACTTGCAGAGTTTTATGTCGGTATTTTTGTTTAATATACACGTAAACGCTCGTACGTTATCAATTACTACGGCTATATACAGTGGCCTCCTCTAATATTGGCACCCCTGGTAAATATGAGCAACGAAAAAAAATTTTATTTACTGTTTAACCTTTTGAACTTTTATTTAAAAAAATCATAAAAATACTCTGCTCTCATGGATATCAAACAATTGCAAACACAACACAGGTTTATCCAAAATGTATATTCCCATTGGTATTTGACATTTTTTAGTACACCTGGGTGACTAGGAACAGGAAATTGTCCAACCATGACTTCCTGTTTCACAGGGGTACAAATATGAAGCAACACACAGGCCAAATTCCCTCAGTCATTCATAACAATGGGTAAGAGCAAGGAATATAGCTGTGATGTGCACCAAAAGGTTGTTGAGCTTCACAAAATGGGGCGTGTCTATAAGAAAATAGCACAAGCATTGAAAACACCCATTTCACCATCAGGGCAATAATTAAGACGTTCCAGTCAACTGGAAATGTTATGAATCAACCTGGAATTGGACGTGTGTCTATATCGTCTCAACGCACTGTGAAGAGGACGGTTCGAGTGGACAAAAAATCTCCAAGTATCACAGCTGGAGAATTGCAGAAGTTAGTTGTGTCTTGGGGTCAGAAAGTCTCCAAAACTACAATCTGAAGTCACCTACATCACCACAAGCTGTTTGGAAGAGTTTAAAGAAAAAAGCCTCTACTCTCATCCAGAAACAAACTCGAGCATCTTCAGTGTGCAGACACTACTGGAACTTCAAATGGGATCGGGTTCTACGGTCAGATGAAACCGAAATAGAGCTTTTTGGCAATAATTACCATAATATTTGTCACACACAGAGAGGTAGCCATATGGAAAAGTTCCTCCTGCCCACAGTTAAATATGATGACGGCTCTTTAATGTTTTGGGCTGTTCTTCTGCCAGAGGACCTGGACATTTTGTTAGGATACATGGCATCATGGACTCAAATATCAACAGATATTAAATGAAAACCTGACTGCCTCTGCCAGAAAACTTCAAATGGGCTGTAGTTGGATCTTCCAGCAGGACAATGATCCAAAACATCCATCAAAATCAACACAAAAATGATTTACTGACCACAAAATCAACCTCCTGTCATGGCCATCCCAGTAAGTGAAAATGTCCAAATTGGGCCCAATTAGCCATTTTCCCTCCCCGGTGTCATGTGACTTGTTAGTGTTACAAGGTCTCAGTTGTGAATGGGGAGCAGGTGTGATAAATTTGGTGTCATCGCTCTCACACGCCCTCATACTGGTCACTGGAAGTTCAACATGGCACCTCATGGCAAAGAACTCTCTGAGGATCTGAAAAAAAGAATTGTTGCTCTACATAAAGACGGCCTAGGCTATAAGAAGATTGCCAAGACCCTGACACTGAGCTGCAGCACGGTGGCCAAGACCATACAGCGGTTTAACAGGACAGGTTCCACTCAGAACAGGCCTCGCCATGGTCGACCAAAGAAGTTGAGTGCACGTGGTCAGCGTCATATCCAGAGGTTGTCTTTGGGAAATAGACGTATGAGTGCTGCCAGCATTGCTGCAGAGGCTGAAGGGGTGGGGGGTCAGCCTGTCAGTGTTCAGACCATACGCCGCACACTGCATCAAATTGGTCTGCATGGCTGTCGTCCCAGAAGGAAGCCTCTTCTAAAGATGATGCACAAGAAAGCCCACAAACAGTTTGCTGAAGACAAGAAGACTAAGGACATGGATTACTGGAACCATGTCCTGTGGTCTGACGAGACCGAGATAAACTTATTTAGTTCAGATGGTGTTAAGCGTGTGTGGCGGCAACCAGGTGAGGAGTACAAAGACAAGTGTGTCTTCCCTACAGTCAAGCATGGTGGTGGGAGTGTCATGGTCTGGGGCTGCATGAGTGCTGCCGGCACTGGGGAGCTACAGTTCATTGAAGGAAACATGAATGCCAACATGAACCGTGACATACTGAAGCGGAGCATGATCAGTATGCAGTATTCCAGCATGATACCAACCCCAAACACACCTCCAAGACGACCACTGCCTTGCTAAAGAAGCTGAGGGTGAAGGTGATCGGCTGGCCGAGCACGTCTCCAGACCTAAACCCTATTGAGAATCTGTGGGGCATCCTCAAACGGAAGGGGGAGGAGCGCAAGGTCTCTAACATCCACCAGCTCCGTGATGTCGTCATGGAGGAGTGGAAGAGGACTCCAGTGGCAACCTGTGAAGCTCTGGTGAACTCCATGCCCAAGAGGGTTAAGGCAGTGCTGGAAAATAATGGTGGCCACACAAAATATTGATGCTTTGGGCCCAATTTGGACATTTTCCCTTAGGGGTGTACTCACTTTTGTTGCCAGCGGTTTACACATTAATGGCTGTGTGTTGAGTTATTTTGAGGGGACACCAAATTTACACTGTTACACAAGCTGTACACTCACTACTTTACATTGTAGCAAAGAGTCATTTCTTCAGTGTTGTCACATGAAAAGATATAATCAAATATTTACAAAAATGTGAGGGGTGTACTCACTTTTGTCAGATACTGTATATTTCTTTCTGATAAACCTGTGTTTTGTTTGCAATTGTTTGATATCCATGAGAGCGGAGTATTTTTGTGAATTTTTTTTAAACAAAAGATCAAAAGTTTAAACAACAAAGACAATTTTTCACAGCCTTCTTTGCTCATATTTACCAAGGGTGCCACTGGCTTTTAGATTACTCCAGAAAATAAGCTCTGTGACCAACAAAAGTTCATGATTCGTACACGTTTTCTTCATCGAGATAATCTTCACAAATTAACACAACTTCTATGAATTTTGAAGCCTAAATACAAAATCACCAGAAGTAAAAGCACTAAAGGTAAGGCTATAAACAAACTACACCACGGTCACGTGACTTCAATGTCACCACCACGCACTGTTTCAATCTCTATTTAAAAGGGTCATGACATGAAATTTTTTTTTTTTTTAAACCACATTTTCCTTGATCTTTTGACACATAAGACGTCCTGCAAGTTTCATAGCTAAATACGTCCTCCTCGGTACAAAAAACGCATTTATTTAACCAAGCTCCAAGAACGGCTCGTTTGGATGTCAGAGTATCTGTAGGTATCAGCACTTCAAATGTAATACTTTTAATACCATATTCAAGACATCCCCCCCCCCCCCAAAAAAAGACCTGCACATCACGTCAATCCTCCTACATGATACATCAGCTATAATGGACTGTGTTCATGCGTATATATCCATTTCTAGACACAAACAAAATAATAATAATTAAAAAAAAAAAAAACACAACAGTATTTCCTTTCCAAGAGAGGAAAAGAAAAATACAGAGGAAAAAAAGATGTCAAAATGTACCATCACACCCTCAGCGGCTGTATCACAAACCCCCTCGCAGAACTGTTTACTAGTGGGTTTTTAAAAAAATATTTATTTACCAAGGGTGCCAATATTACTGGATGGCACTGTATACATGTCTGATAATTTACCATGGGGGGGGACCAAAAAAAAAAAAAAAAAAACGCAACCCATCAATCAATCAATCAATCAATCAATCAATCAATGACTTTACCTATTCCTGTAGCTGTTTGGATCTCTTCTAGTGCAAACTCCTCCCCTTCATTAAACATGAGCAGAACAAGTGTCTGGAATAAAGATACCTGCAGCTCCTTTTTACCCTGGAGAGAGAGAAAGCCAGATCAACGTTGTACACAAACCTGCATCGCGATGATGGTAAGTGCATGGTGGTTAAGTTAGAGACTGACCTCTTTAAACTCAGATTTAAGCACCGCATGGCCCAGCGTGGGCTGCCACTGAAGCTTTCGCCCACTGTGCTTCCCGAGATAGAACGTTTTGAACACCTCCTGAAGTTTTACCATCTAAACAGACACACACAAAGTCCTCTACCATCTCTCATTTCCTCAGAACAAATATACACTGCACAAACCTTTAACACGTTTCTACTGTGAGCACAAAAGCCAGTTGTGCGGTAGAGAATGGTTAATATCGATTTTTTTTTTTTTGGTGCACATGACTTGAACTATATGAACCTCAGCGGGCAGATGGACATCCATGGGGGTGTAGGTTGGCCAGTAGCCCATGGTGAGGATGTTGACAGTCAGATCGATGTTGCTGGGTTCACTCTGATTCTGCATGTACTGAAATGGCAAGACATGGAAACTATGAGCTCAGTTACCACAACCACATGCTAGTGCTCATCTCAACGACCCCCCACCCCAAAAAAAAAACAGAAAAAAAGAAGAATGAGATTAAACGCTTGATAATGCAACAGATGTGACCGCATGTCACTTCTCAGAAGGTCCTGACTCAGACAATAGCACTAGATGGAACAAAAGACCTATTTTAAAGTGGATATAAAAAGTCTACACACCCCTTTAAAATGGCAGGTTTTTTCGTGATGTAAAAAAATCAATCATGTCAGAACCTTTTCTTGTGAAATCTTATTTTAACCTATTAAAGTTAAAAACAATAAGAATCATTTTAGGGAAGAAGGAAAGAAAAAAAGAAAGAAAAGATGAATACATTTGATTTGCTTGTACAATAACCTGCACACCCCTAAACTAATACTTATTTGAAGCAGCTTTAGATTTGATCACAGAAATCTTTCAATCGTTTTGGGTAAGAGTCAATCAGTCTTGTCTTAGCAATGTTTTCCCATGCTTTCTTACAAACGTATTCCAACTCTGTCAGATTGTAAGGGCGTCTCCTGTACACGGCGCTCTTCAGGTCACCCCGCAGATCTCTGATTGGATTTAGGTCTGGACTCTGACCGGGTCGTTCCAAATCCTTCATCTTGTTTTGGTGAAGTCGTTCCTTTGTCGATCTGGAGGTTTGCTTTGGCTCGTTGTCATGCTGAAAGCTGAAATTCCTCTTCATCTTAAGTGTTTTAGTGTTCATTATTCCCTCCACCCTGATTAAAGCCCCAGTTCCAGCTGCAGAAAAACAGACCCAAAGTATGATACTGCCGCCTCCATGCTTCCCCATGAGGATGGTGTTCTGGGGTTTTTTTGTGCCAAATATATCTGTTGTTATTATCACCAAAAAGTACAAAAAAATTAATTAAAAAAATTTAAAAATAAAGGCTTCCGTCTTGCCACTCCACCCGTTAGCCCAGAGATCTGAAGAATTCGCTAGATTTTTGTTATATGCAACCAGGATTGCCATTTTGACAGGGGTGTGTAAACTTTTACATATATATATATATATATATATCTACTGTATTTATGCATTCATAAAGGTGTTGGAAATCAGAAAACAGAAGGGTGTTTGGAGAACTCAAACGCTCTCATGACCCCTGTGGGTTTCCATTCGTCTAGCACATAAACGATACTGCAAAGCCGTCCCGAACTCCGATCACGATTTCCCACAAATTACAGGAACGGGATGACGGTCAAGATGAGGATTAAGATAAGTGTGTACCTGTTTGAACTGGATCATAATGTCTTTGGAGAGTTCCATATCTTTGAACATGCCCTCGAGCTTGCTGGTGAACGCTGCCCCACACTCTGCAAGAGACCACAACCGTACATCACGTCATGTCTGAAGACCATTAACCCAGTTACAGGCCCATTACTCAGTCCCAATGTCATTCCGCCATCCCAGATAACAGACTTCCACGTCATTCTCTGATCGTTTATATCTCGGAGACGTGATAACAGATTTACGGCACGTTACTGGAACTCATCACAGGCGATTGGTTTAAGACTTACACGGCAAGCCCGGATTTCCCTAAAGTTTTGTTAAGAGTGTGTATGTGTTATTAAACAGAATCTTGTTAGTGATGAAATATCTCACTGCAACTTTCACAGCCGGTGTGAAAATCTCCTGATGTCCGGAATTCCCTGTGTTTTAATTAACGTTAATCCTGGAGCGCACATTTGGGCATAAATATCTGCTTAGTAATCATGAAACAGCTTGAAAGTATCAGCTAATGTTGCACAGAGTGAGCGAGCACCGCAAAACACAGTCAGCTCTGGTGTTAAACCACAGCTGCTGAGAGACTTCCTGTTCACATACTCATGTGATACTGTGCTTTTTGCTTGTGCTCGGTGTTGGGAAATCGCCCGGTGGACTTTCCGTCCTTGACTACAGCTCGGGTCAGGGACATTTCCTTCTCGATTCCTGTCTAAACGAACGGGTTTCGCCGAGTTGATCACGCGAAAGCAGATACAGACGGATCTCACCATGCTTGAGTTTGGACAGCATGGATTTCTCGGCATCCACAGAGGCACTTTTGCCCACCAGCAAGCGCTTCGCTAGGTCTTTTTTGTAGAACGCTTCAAACACGTCTTTACCTGTAGAGGAAAGATAAAAAAAAAGGTGCACTTTTGGAAGCAATTCTGGAAACGTCAAGACATGCTAAGGAACAGATAAACATAGAGACTACACGTCAAGAGATCGAGCCGAGCGGTTTCTTTCCCAAATAAACGTTTAAACCATTACCGTGGATAAAGCGGAAGATGATCATGATCTTGTCGAGGATTCTCTCCAGCTCCTCTTCTGTGGCCTCTTTGTTACCGGCACGTAGTTTGGAGTCTACATATTTGGCTGCACAAAATGAAAAAAATAAAAAAAAATGTGTATTTATCCAGTTTGCACAATTATCCTCAGCATGCATACATCAACCTCATGACGCTCATGTTTACAGCCCATGTTTCGGTATATTTATTGTCCTGTTCTGTGTATTCAAGGTCTTGCGCTCATCTCACACTGTTGTGTATTTGCACTTTTGTGTCATCCTGCATACTGTTCTGTGTTGCACAACAGTCCTGAAGATTTCGTTCCAGTGTACGCAAGCTGTATAGAGGAATGACGATGAAAACCCACTTGAATTGACTTGACGTCGCCTTGTTTAGTCGGAGTGTATTGTACGGTCCTGTGTATTTATTTATAGCGGGTGCGTTTCTGCCCGTCTTACGTCGCTGCACTGTTTGAACCTGACCGGGCCGGGTTTACAAATGCCCTGGCATTCCGTAGATACTTCACTTAGCAAAGCTGCGTACGACTACACGGCGACGTGCATTTCAATGAGTGCAGCAGAGACTTCTCGATAAAAGTAAGTGTGATGTTTCACAGCAACGGCTCTTGCAAAAAAGTGTGACACTGAAACCATTCGCACACAATCGAGAGGAGATCTCAAACATTGAAAATGTAGAAAACTATTTAGAGCAGCTACTAACGAGGACACCTAATGGATTCTTCTCTATACTCAGATGCGTCGAATAAAGTTCTGGTTACGTCTGGCAAAAAGTGTGTGGGGGGGGCGGAGAGAAAAGAAAAAAACCGCACTTAAAGAGTTTGTTTAAAGTGTACAAATATACTATAAGAAGAAAAGATGTACATTTTTCATGTTTCTTGGAAGTATGATAGAAACATTTGATGGGTTTTTCCTGACTGCCACACATACACTATAAAGGACTTCTGTCACGCACAACGGTGGTTTTCTTTATCATCATGAGGCATGCAGGAGCTACACTGGGATTTTTGAGTGACCTCAAATGGGCCATAACCTGTAAAGCTGAGTCACTTCTTTAACTCAGTTACATTTTTATTTGTATAGCGCTTTTAATAATGCACACGGTCACAAAGCAGCTTTACAGAAAAAATGAATTACTACATATATTATCTGTAAAGCTGCTTTGTGCATTACACACACATATACAAGTTATATGTTAATTATATATATTCAGGATCTAAATTTAAAATGAGCAGGCCAGAAGCGATGGTGGTGAAGAAAAACTCCCTGAGACGCTATGAGGAAGAAACCTTGAGAGGAACCAGACTCAAAAGAAAACCCTTCCTCATCTGGGTTACAATGAACAGTGCGATTATACATCATTCCCGTCTCTCACTGAATAGGACATTGTCAAAAAGTACAATTGTGTAACCAGGAAATTCACTATACTTTTCACATTAAGTCTATTTTGTTACCTTATCGACTTGTTCATCGTGGTTATAAGCTGGGACAGTCTACAGACTGAAGGGGGTTACGTTAACGACACTAGCTCTTAAATTAGAAAATGGAACAAGAAAAGATAATGACGGTTAACAGACTATTCCACTTAATGCACGATTAGGCGATGAAGGTTATTATACTAATTAATGTAGTTTTAGTAGTGATTTCCCCCAAAATAGAACACAACAGAAAAGATCTTTTTCTGTTGCACACAGTACTGTGGGGTGTCAAAAGCATTTCTCATTCTCACACTTTAGGTGCTTTCATTTATATTCGCATATGTAGTTGCGTAAGTATCTGTTGCTGCTGAACCAAACGTCCGGGGATGGGTCGGACTTCATCCAGCACCTTCTACTGGGGGTGGAGTCTAACCAGAAGTACAGGGGGTGGACTCGGACCTGACCCAGCACTTCCTACTGGGGGTGGAGTCTAACCAGAAGTACAGGGGGTGGACTCGGACCTGACCCAGCACTTCCTACTGGGGGTGGAGTCTAACCAAAAGTACAGGGGGTGGACTCGGACCTGACCCAGCACTTCCTACTGGGGGTGGAGTCTAACCAGAAGTACAGGGGGTGGACTCGGACCTGACCCAGCACTTCCTACTGGGGGTGGAGTCTAACCAAAAGTACAGGGGGTGGACTCGGACCTGACCCAGCACTTCCTACTGGGGGTGGAGTCTAACCAGAAGTACAGGGGGTGGACTCGGACCTGACCCAGCACTTCCTACTGGGGGGTGGAGTCTAAACAAAAGTCCAGGGGATGGAGTCTGTATGCGTGGCTGCTTTTTTTTGGTGACTGATAACATGCGGATGCATGTATAATAATGAAGTTATCTAGGTTTTCTTGATGGATTTTATTCATGGATAATTTAAGAGACTGGTATAATTCAAATTCATTACAATGTCCTTTAACAACATGTACTAAAGAAAATCAGCTCATACACTATATAAAAACGGGGAAACTGCCACTCTTACCAATAAGCTCCGCTGGTTTGTTGGGCCTCTTGTTAATGAAGCTCTCGAAGGCCTCCTTCATGGCATTGATGAAGCCCTCGTTCCTCTGGAAGCAGGTGTGTGCTACGTTGTCCATTTTATCCTTAAAATCCAGCAGCTCCTGCACCATGTCCTTATCTTTCTCAGGAGAGCCAGCAATCTCACCACCAAAGCTCTGCAGGAGAAAGACCAAACTGCATGGACAAGGGACAAAATGTGGCGAGAGCCAGTGGGAGCGCTAGTAAATGATAATTGGGCACAAATAGATCCCCCACAAACGAACGAGAATGTATGAAATGGGACTTTGTGTGTGTGTGTGTGTGTGTGTGTGTGTGTGTGTGTGTGTGTGTGTGTGTGTGTACCTTGATGTACTCTCTCCAGAACTGCAGTAATACAGGCAGGCCACCCTTCACTTTGCTGAAGAGCTGGTACAGCAGAGTCAGCTCAGTCACACGGTTCTCATCCAACAGCGTGCTGAGACCTGAACAAGAGCGAGGGAGAGAGGAAGAAAGAGAGAACGAGAATTTTACACGTGTATACACAGGGAGTCCGACTTTAAAACGATTATTATATATTTAATTATCTCCCTATTTATATATTGGCTATTGTGTTTGTTGTTGGTTATCATCGGTCAGCTTTGGTATCTGTACTAAAACTGGCTAAGTAAGCAGTAACTAAAGCACAGTAAACATTGTTAGTGGTTGGAGGTGATGAGAGCAGCACTTTATTGAGTGCAAAGTCTGTTTAATAATAGACACGGTCACAAATAGGGCTGGGCGATATATTGATATAACATCGATATCGTGATAAATGATTACACGATACACTTTTCGGAGATATCGTTGGTATGGCGATATATTTTTTTTTACTAATTACAAATTAAATGGTACTGACTGGATGTCACTGATTTCACAATGTTTTAAAGACAACTTATTTGTCTTTGTGGGCATTAAAGATAAAAGGTATAGTCAAACTCAGTTTAACGTTTTGTTTTGTTTATTTTAATACCGTTTTGCAGAGTTTGTTAGCTAAATTATATATCGTGATGCGCATCGTGAATCATAGAAACGTCTTCATACATCGTGATATGATTAGTTTTGTCGTATCGCCCCCAGCCCTAGTCACGACAGTGCATAAGTGTACAATACTGTCAACATACCCTTCTGTAAAATGGCAGTCATGTGTTCACCCAGAAGCTGCTTCTCTACTGCAGAGATCAGGGGCTTCCTGTGAAGGAGAAAATAAGGGGCTTTTTAAATATTGGTTCTTGTATCTTCTATAAGCTATACGATAAGTTGTTGTTTTTTTTTAGCCTTAACTGTATCACATGAGATATGAAAAATATATTATGAAGGCTGTACAGAAAGTAAGGGCTTTGGCTCTACATTATTTTCTTATGTAGTTAATATCGTAACGTTGCTCAGAATTGTTAAAATACTTTCCCCAAGACATTCAGACCTGTATAAGAATCATATCCTACCGGTGCTGTTAACACAGGGTTGTATGAGTTTATACAGTGGAAAATCTTTGCATGAAAACATAGTCTCTGTTTTGAGATGTCTCGGCTCTAATAATCTTGAGGTCTTTGTGATGGTTTGGGAACTCTTGACTGATAACTCGTACGTGTGGTGGCCTGGGAAAACCTTTCACGCGGTCAAACTTTGTCTACTGGTTTTTGGCAAAGTTTTAACAGAGCTTGTGGGTCTGTTTAACATCAGTCTCCGGGAGATTTTGGCTCAGATGTGCCATCTAGTAAATATCACTTTCAGTCCTCCAGACATACATGCAGGCGAGTGTGTGAACGACTGAGCTTGCATTGCTACTGCTTCTGCGCACACGCACACACACACACACACACACACACACACACACACACACACACAGAGTCATGCGTTGAATACAAATTAGCCTGAACTACTACCTGGACCTGCAGGGGTAGAACTTACTGAGTGCTCTGATCTAGGTAACTGATGACACGATCGTTCTCCTCGTCTAGGCGCCGTGCTACATGGTGCAGGTATTCAGGTACCTGAAGGAAACCCAAACACACAAAAGCACTCCGTAAAATGCAAATGGTACAGAGAGATCTTTCATACTGTGTATGGGTGAACAACTAAAATGGAAAAGTAAGAGTACACACACACACACACACGTGAACCATTTGTCAATCTGTTTATACTTACATCTCTGTCTAACATCAGTCTCTGGCCCTCAGCTGCGTACAAGCGATCCGTCTCAACCAGAAACCTGTTTTCGAAAGACTCCTTATACACCTACAAAACAAACAATAACATGCAACAATACATCTCCATGAGACATAAAGTCAAGTAAGTAAATACCAGAGAATTCACAGTAATGACCGACAGGATCGCATCATCAGTCTGATGTTACGAAACTGCTCTCCCTGTTATTGTGCGATTTATTACAAAACTACCAAACAAACAGATAAATAATTAAAATCACCTGTAGGTCTGAGAGCATGCCTAGTAAGCTACGCAGGAGACTCCGATCCACAGTCTCGCCGTTCCTCTCTCGTTCAATTTGCTCCAAAATTCCCTCTACTGTACGACTCTGGACTGCACCGTCACCCACTATGTGTGTGCGAAACAGCTCCAGCCCTGTGTCCCTGCGGCGGGCGTTACAGAACGAGACACAACAGCCGTAAGGACAGACTTCAGACTGGCTTAAAAGGCTGCAAGGAGGGTTTCAGTTTGGTTGACTCACCATATGGACGGAAGAAGGGAGTTCTGGAGGACGTACGTGCGATCAAGAAAGAGGAAAATGCTACGGATCATGATCTAGAGAAAAGAATGGCATATGGCATACAAATTTGAATATACATCCACACAGGCCTGACCATCTGCCACAATGCAAGGATCGAGGATGTCCCAAAGGAACTCTTGACCTCTGTCTTCAGTGTACTTTTAAAAGAGTAACATTCAAGACAAAATGAATACTGTAGATTACTTCATAATGATTTTAAGAATTTCTCTCTCGTTACACATTTTTATATATATATATATATATATATATATATATATATATATATATATATATATATATATATATATATATATATATAACACAATTGTGCCCTAAAGTTTGTATACCCCTTGTAGAATCTGCTAAATCTTACTGTTAACAAAATAAGACGGATGATAAAAATCCCGGTTTTTATTTAGTTCTGTCCTGAATAAACTATTACACATAACAGATGTTCACATATAGCCCACAAGACAAGATAATAGCTGAATTTACAAAATTTACCCCGTTCAAAAGTTTACACACCCTTGATTATTAATCCTGCGTGTCGTTACCTGGATGATCAGAGACTGTGTTTATGTTTTGTGAGAGTTGAGCAGTTAAACTGCCCACTGTTCTTCAGAAAAATCCTCCAGGTCCTGCACATCCTTTACTTTTCCAGCATCTTCTGCATATTTGAGCCCTTTCCAACAGCGACTATATGATGCTGAGTTCCATCTTTTCACACTGAGGACGACTGAGGGACTCGTACACGACTATTACAAAAGGTGCAAACGTTCACTGATTCTCAAGAAGGCAACACGGTACATTAAGATCCAGGGGGGTGTAAACTTTTGAACAGGATGATCGGTGTAAATTGTTTTGTTTTCCATTTAGTACTGCCCTTCAGATGCTAAATAAGATAGTTACGTGTCTCCCAGAAAACAAAATACTAAAAGTAAGTCCTAAAAGTAGACAAAGAGAACTCATTAAACAAATAAGACAAGAATATTACACTTGGTCGTTTATTTGTTGAGGAAAATGACCCGATGTTACATATCTGAGAGTGGCAAAAGTATATGAACCTCTAGGATTAGCAGTTTGATCTGAAAGTCAAAATAGAGTCGTGCGTTTTTAATCACTGGCCCAAACCCACAGAAATACAGGGAGCCGCAGTGCAGTGACCTTCAGCTACAGTATTTACAAGAGTATTGTGAATCTCACAGATTAGATTGTGGCTTAATTTGGTTCATATTCATGTCCTCGAATTGGCCAACCTTCTTCAGACGATCAGCTATTAAATCTAACACGTGTTATTTCTTTCTTACTTACTGTTTGTCTGCAATGGTCTTGCCAGCATCTGTTCATCCTCTTCAGAAAAGACAGACTATCCAGGGAGTCTGTAAGAGCGGGTTAAGGTCTTCAACTTTATAAATACACCCTGACATCAAAACATCTGGCTCACTGTCGAGCCTAGTAAGAGCTGCTGATTTCACCCCAGCCATCAGGTCACCCACGACTGCATTTTAATTAGTGTAATTTGATACTCTGGTGATTTATTGAGCATTTTCCATATTTATTGCATTGGATTTGTTTATATTTGTTGTTGACAGTGCAGGCTGAACAGAACAAAATAGAAATGTCTTTTGTAGCCCGTGTATGCCTGGTAACTGACGAGACTGCTGCTGTTTATCAGAATTTAACTGCATTAATAAAATAAAAACACCAGCGTGCTGAATCAGTTCTGGCTTCAACTCTGGAAAAGACCTGTCCTTCTGAATTACTGGTCAACTAGTAAGAAGGAAGAGCTGTGTAAGGTACTTCATAGTGAGCACGCAGTGATTGTGGGCCATGTGGTGAAAGTAGTGGTATGATGCCCCCTAGTGGAAGAGAGAACACACGCACAGGGGCTTTTTGTTTGGAAAGACAAAAGTGGCATCAGAATAAACATCAGTAAACTACATCGGTACTGAAATACGCACGCACCGAACCGCAGTGAAGGATATTCTCTAAACTGGTGGATCTGTGCTCGCACGTGATCCTCACACACTTGCCGGAGTTGTTTGTATAACATGGGCGAGACCTTATAAGAGCAAAGATTTTCCACTGCCTGAAGAAAAAATAAATAAGAGAGAGAGAGAAAGAAAGATCATTACCGTTTACACAGTTCACAAATATCATACATCGTCATTCAATTCGACCTTGAATGTGTTCCGATTTCGGTGCCAGGAATTGCTGACCGTTACACGACGGTGTGCTAGAGCAGAATGTTTACTAAATTAGAAAGGACACGACATCCAGGCCAGCCGCACAAACCTGACGCAGTACGTACTGATGTGATTCGTTCCAGCAGAGGAAGCAGAAGATGGGGAATCGAATTAGGTTCACATCAACACCGCACACTAGATATTCAGAAATCATTACTGAAAACCAGACCGAGTTTATCTCCGGCAGACCGTGCTGCGGCTCTGATGTAAACGCACGCAAGCGCTTTTCTAAACGTATTCCGCTAAACAACGCAGAGCAACTTTAAACATGAATCTAGTCACGCTGCACTCTCAGAATTACTTTAACGTGCGAGGTGACAAACTATTAGCGGCCAGGGACTACTTTAACTATGAAATTCATTCCGTGGTTAAGGCTCTGGGTTACTGATCGGAAGGTTGAGGGTTCGAGCCCCGGCGCTGCCAAGCTGCCACTGATGGGCCCTTGAGCAAGGCCCTTAACCCTCTCTGCTCCAGGGGCGCTGTATCAAAGCTGACTCTGCGCTCTGACCCCAACTTCCTGACATGCTGGGGTATGCGAAGAAAACAATTTCACTGTGCTGTAATGTATACGTGCTAAATACAGACTCATTATCATTTAAACATGTACATTCATACAGTATTTTAGCTGGAAAGCATGCGGATGGTCTATGCTGATTTGCCCCAGGTGTGAATGAGTGTGTGTGTATTATATATATATATGGACTGGCCTCCCATCCAGGCTGCATTCCCACCTCCCATCACATGTTCCGTGACAGACCAGGGATAAAGCACTTACTAAAAGGTGAATGAACGATTTACATGATGTATACGGTACATAGTGAGGTTTGGATTAAACCCATCCATCGCTGGGGGACTCGCTGGAGAAGGGGCACACTCATTCACACACTCAAACACACTACGGGCAATTTAGAGATGCCAATCATCCTACAGTATAACACAAGTCTTCACCCAGAGGAAACCCCCAAAGCATGGGGAGAACATGCAAACTCTGTGCGCACAGGGCGGAGACCTGGAGGTGTGACGCAAACGTGTTCACCACTAAACCACCGAGCTCCCTGGATTAAACAAACTCCATTCAAATAACCACTAAATCAGCTGATAATGAGACCTCAGTAATAAATATAAATCTCTTTGATAAAAGTCTCCATTAATGTAACAATAAATAAATAAACACACAGACCCCCGGTTATGCTTCACACATCACTGAACCCACTCCGAGAGCCACTGCGTCTCATTTATAAACAACGCTGAGACAGGACTAATCTGGAAGAGAGTAAAGCGCTGCTATGACACATCTACGGTTTAAAACAGGCCAATATGGCATACACAGTGGCTGGAGTCGTTCCTCCCAAATCTGCATTTCACTCAAACAGCTGTGCTCGTGTTTCCTCTGAGACACGACTACGTTACCTGATAAAGCTCCTCCAAGTTGTATTTGATTGATGTGCTGTTCTGGATCGCGCCGACGGCATCGCGCAACTTCAGCCACGTGTCCTCGGTGTAGGTTTCCGTCAGCTTGGGTCTGTCTGTACAACAACATCGCACACACACACACACACTTCGGAGGTAAACAGACAAAGGGGCCAAGAAGTCTCTAATTCTTACTTTAACTTACAGGTATAAGTGGTGGAAAGTCCTGAAGGGGATTATATACACAAAATTAAATTAACGCTGAAAAGGAAAAGATATATTTTACAACAAATTGTCAAATCAGCTGCTTGTTATTTTAAAAAAACAAACAAAAAAAACAAACAAACCCAAAACCCCCACAAAAATACAAACAATAGCTGAGAAAAGTATACTGCGACGTCATTTCTCTCAATATCGAGATTATATTGTCATATCACTCATCCTGTATTATCTTCATTTCATACGTCTGACTCTTTGCCTTTCTTAACCCTTCCCTTTTGATTCTGTCGAGGAATTGCGAAATCAATGCATTCCCCTTCCTTTCATTTCCCCGAGAAGCCATGCAGGTGCAAACGTCTTCACTTCTCTCTAAACCCAACTCGTCCTTCGTGGAGATTAATAAAAGATTTGTGTTCGACACGTGACAAATAAAACGCGACAGGGTGGCGTGAATCGTTACCTTTAACTGTTCGAGTGTGTTTATTCCTCGTACACCGCAGAGCTTTTCCCAATTAACCACTGCAGTTTTACATTCATTAATGAAGCTCACACCATGCTTTTTAACCACTAAATGTCGTGGAACGTCCACAAGATCATTCCGGGTATGACTTACGGTAGAACGGCTATAATCCGTCGTTTCCTTACCACACAAACAAACAAACCACAACCTCTTCATCTGTCTCTCTGAAGACTCTCCCGCGGCAGAAAACTTACTGACTTATTTATTTATTATAAGAGGATCCGCTATCCAAGTCCCTGTGAACGAGTCGTTACGATACAGTGCTGAGAAAATCCTGATCCCTTGTTTTTGTGTACATCTCATGCTAAATAGTTTGATTTTCAAACAAAATACAACATAAAAAACAAAGGCAACTCGAGTAAACACACAATACATTATTATTTAGTTTTTATTTATTTTACTGAAGCAAAAACAAAAAAAAAAGTTATCCAACACCTATCACTCATGTGAAAAACTAATTGCCCCCTTAAACATAAAACCTGGTTGTGCCACCTTTAGCAGCAATAACTGCAACCAAACTCTTCTGATTACTGGAGATCAGTCTTTCACTTACTTCTAGGACTAGGACTTACTCCTGTGCTTTGGATCGTTGTCTTGCTGCACGATCCAGTTGAAGACCGGACGTTCTCCTTTAGGATTTTCTGGTAGAGAGCAGAATTCATGTTTTCCTCAATTATTGCAAGTTGCCCAGTCCCTGAAGCAGCAAAGCATCCCCACACCATCACACTTCCTCCACCATGCTTGACCATAGATATGATGTTCTTTTTGTGGAATTCTGTGTTTGGTTTACGGCAGATGTAACGGGACTCCAGTCTTCCAAACATTTCCAATTTCAACTCATCAGTCCACAGAACATTCTCCCAAAAGGTTTGAGGATCATCAAGGTGTGTTTTGATTAAATTCAGATGAGTCTTAATGTTCTGGGTTAGCAGTGGTTTTCACCTCACCACTCTTCCATGGATGCCATTTTTGCCCAGTGTCTTTCTGATAGTGGAGTCATGAACAGTGACCTTTATTGATGCAAGAGAGGCCTGTAGGTCCTTTGATGTTGTTCTTGGCTCTTTTGTGACTTGCTGGATGAGTCGTTGCTGTGCTCTTGGAGGAATTTTGGAAGATCAACCACTTCTGGGAAGGTTCACTACTGTGCCGAGTTTTTCCATTTGGAGATAAAGTCTCTCTCTGTGGATCTTTGGAGTCCCAGAGACTTTGAAATAGCTTTGTAACCCTTCCCAGACTGATGTATTTCCTAGACTGTATTTTGTAGACTGACCTTCTTCGTCATCATTTCTGGAATTTCTTTCCATTCTGGCACTGTGTGTTACTGACTAAGACCTTTTAACCAACTTCATGCTGTTGTAAAAGTTCTGTTTAAGTGTTGATGTGATTGAACAGGGTTTGCAGTGATCAGGTCTGCTTGTGTCTAGTCCAGCTGAACCCCATTGTGAATGCAGCTTCATAGATTTGGGGAATTAGTAACTACGGGGGCAAATACATTTTCACACAGGCCCAGTTGGTATTGGATAACTCTTTTGCTTCAATAAATTACATTATCATTTAAAAACTGCATTTTGTGTTTACTCGGGTTGCCTTTGTTTTTATCTTCAATTTTGGTTTTAATTTCTGAAAACAATTTAGTACGAGATATACACAAACAGAAGAAATACTTTTTCACACCACTGTCAGAGCTGCTGTACCAGAAAACTAATCACCACCTTCTCACCAATCACAGAGCACCTTCACAGCTGTGCTATTAGAATATATGAAGATATTAATAAATATATATTAGATATATGTACACACACACACACCATATACACCATTAAAAGTGTGCATAAAAACAATAGAAACCCTCACAGAATTTGTAATGGGTTTAACGGAAGCTATAATGGTCCCTGTGGGTATCTACTGGTAATTTGTTGCCTTCTATTGGTGGCATGCTATGTCTAGTGGATACCACTACGGGGCAATAATGGTTTTAATAGGAATTTAATTGGTTTTAATGGAAGCTGTAATGGTCCCTGGGGGTCTCTACTGGTAATTTCTTGCCTTCTATTGGTGGCATGTTATGTCTAGTGGATACAGACCAATAATGGTAATGGTTTTAATATGAATGTACTGGTTTTAATGGAAACTGTAATGGTCCCTGTGGGGTCTCTACTGGTAATTTCTTGCCTTCTATTGGTGGCACATTATGTCTAGTGGATACCATTAAGGGCCAATTACGGTAATGGTTTTAATGGAATCTGTAATGGTCCCTGGGGGTCTCTACTGGTAATTTCTTGCCTTCTATTGGTGGCATGTTATGTCTAGTGGATACAGACCAATAATGGTAATGGTTTTAATGGGAATGTACTGGTTTTAATGGAAACTGTAATAGTCCCTGTGGGTCTACTGGTAATTTCTTGCCTTCTATTGGTGGCATGTTATGTCTAGTGGATACAGACCAATAATGGTAATGGTTTTAATGGGAATGTACTGGTTTTAATGGAAACTGTAATAGTCCCTGTGGGTCTACTGGTAATTTCTTGCCTTCTATTGGTGGCATGTAACGTCTAGTGGATACCATTAAGGGCCAATTATGGTAATGGTTTTAATGGAAGCTGTAATGGTCCCTGGGGGGTCTCAACTGGTAATTTCTTGCCTTCTATTGGTGGCACGTTATGTCTAGTGGATACCATTAAGGGCCAATTATGGTAATGGTTTTAATGGAAGCTGTAATGGTCCCTGTGGGTCACTACTGGTAATTTCTTGCCTTCTATTGGTGGCATGTTATGTCTAGTGGATACAGACCAATAATGGTAATGGTTTTAATATGAATGTACTGGTTTTAATGGAAACTGTAATAGTCCCTGTGGGTCTACTGGTAATTTCTTGCCTTCTATTGGTGGCACGTTACATCTAGTGGATACCATTAAAGGCCAATTATGGTAATGGTTTTAATGGAAGCTGTAATGGTCCCTGTGGGTCTCTACTGGTAATTTCTTGCCTTCTATTGGTGGCAAGTTACATCTAGTGGATACCATTAAAGGCCAATTATGGTAATGGTTTTAATGGAAGCTGTAATGGTCCCTGTGGGTCTCTACTGGTAATTTCTTGCCTTCTATTGGTGGCATGTTATGTCTAATGGATACGGACCAACAATGGTAATGGTATTAATGGTTAGCTGATGGTTTGTAATGGTATTTGCAGTGGAAACCATTAGAATTGCAGCAGGGAAGTCATATATTACAGAAAAGAAAAACCAGTGTGTGATTATGATTTCTAAAAAAACCCAAAGCCCATGATGTAGTTATGAAGAACAGGCGTTAGATGTAGTATTAGCTGAACCTGGGTGTTTACAGTGTGAAGACTCTCAGGGTAACAGGGCTGACATTTAGGCGAGATTGCATAACGGTCGTCTTGGCTAATTCCGCTATGAAAACTTAGCTAGTTAGCTTTAGCACAGTGCAGATGATGTGTTTACCTTTGAAGTTTTTAATCACCAGCTTCTTTGAGGTGCCGGATTTGGAGCTCGGGCTCTTACTCACTCCATTGCTGTTTTCAACCAGAGCTGAGAAACCCGCGCTCCTGCTCTGTCGGGACTCCTCTGCCATCATTTACACACAACTTTCTCTCTTCTCTTTCCTCTGGCTAAAGCGACGCGTCACTGTTGTGTTTTTCTCACTGAGAACGGTTCGCCTTCTTCGGTCCTTGAACGCGCTTCGGTGTGTTTACGGCAGGAAGCGCTCCAAGCCTTTCACTGACAAAGTTGAAGCCGAGAGGAACTCCAGCTCAAGTTAGCCTGCTAGCTGAGTTAGCACGGCAGCTAGCTAAGTAGGTAAAAACAAAGCTGTAAACAGGGTAAATAATTACAAACAGCCGCCGGTCGCACACGTCCAAACCTTATGTGGCGTTCTGGCTCGGTATCTGACAGAGAGAGCACACGGAATCCAGGAGAAAGCGCACAGTGTTCATAGTTAACGGCTAATTTTCCCCCAAACACCACAACAAAATGGCCTGTATATCAGGGTTGCCAGGGTTGCACAAAACATTCCTTTTCACCAAACCCACTCTATCCTGCAGCAACTGGAATAAAGTTGTGACGTTTGATATTCGCGGATATGCGGAAATTAAGGGACCGTCTCTAAAGTTACATACGATATTGTTAAAGACGTTTCTAACTTCAATGCCATTTGAAGGGAATGATGTACAGTCACACAACCAACTGGAAAGTGCTCATCTAGGTGTCAGGGATGATGCACACCTTTTAGATTTTTGATATTTAACGAAATATACTATTAAATCATATATAAATATTGCCGTGTATTTTATTACTGCATGAGCTCATACACAAAATA
Source organism: Ictalurus punctatus (assembly GCF_001660625.3). Classification (NCBI taxonomy): domain Eukaryota; kingdom Metazoa; phylum Chordata; class Actinopteri; order Siluriformes; family Ictaluridae; genus Ictalurus; species Ictalurus punctatus. Next base: position 8,096,875 of record NC_030441.2, read on the forward strand.
TACCATAATTTAAAGCTCAATAGCATTTGAATGGCATGATGTACAGTCACACATCCAACTGGAAAGTGTTCATCTAGGTGTCAGGTATGTTTTGGTATATTTATAGGTGTTGGTATATTTATCTGATAAATATCACAAATCTAAAAGGTGTGCATCATACACGACACCTAGTTGAACACTTTACATTTGGTTGCGTGACTGTACATCATTCCCTTCAAATGCTATTGAAGTTAGAAACGTGTTTAACAATTTCGTATGTAACTTTAGAGACGGTCCCTTAATTTCCGCATATCCGCCAATATCGAACGTCACACCAACGTTATTCCAGTTGCTGCAGCATATGGGGCTGGAATTAATCCCAAATAAATAGATTACGATCCACAAATAAATGTAGAGATTTACAAAAATGAAACAAATTCACGAATGCGTTGAATGAGATCCACATGTATATGTTAGCAGTTTCACAAAAATAAATTAAATGGACAAATTAATAAAATGAGATCAAATTTAATATTATTATTATTATTATTATTATTATTATTATTTACAGATATGTTTTTACGTCACAAACACAACTCTTCCCTGCATTCATTTGAGGATTTTGAAACATTTCTAGCATCAAGAGCGCACACAAATAGTTCACAAGTACTGCAGTTGGACTCTGTCCACCGTCTACTCAAGCCAATTGGACAACCGCCGCATTGTGCTGACCAATCGTAGCGTGGTCTCGCTCCAACCAATCATGTTCCCCACGGTCCCCCATGAAATCAAAATGGACATTTTGTGGGTTTTAGTATGAATATGTCAGCCTTAAGTTTTTCAATAAGCTAGTGTGCTCAAAAACTATGACAAAAAGATGACAAAAAGACACATTCAAAATGCTCTCTCTCTCTACCACCAATGAGGATCAACAATTGTGATGATATCATTCTGCACTTCAGCTTCTCATCAGATTTTCTGTCCAATCAAATTCACTCTTGAATCTGAAGGTTCCCATCAGCTGTTAACCATTAAAACCATTACCAAATGGTTTCCATTACATCGTAGGACTTATTCAAGACCCTTAATGGTATCCACTAGACAAACTGTACCATGCCACCAATAGAAAGCAACAAATGACCAGTAGAGACCCACAGGGACCGTTACAGTTTCCATTAAAACCAATACAATTCCAATTATAACCATTAAAACCATTAAAAATATTAGGGTTTCTATTGCTGTTTGCAGCAAGGGGGAGCCGTGTGACTGCCTGTGGAATATGTATGTGATCGTGCCCTGTGATGGATTGGCACCCTATCCAGGGTGTACTGTGGCCCATGCTCCCTGGGATAGGCTCCAGGTTCCCCGCGACCCTGAAAGGATAAGCGGTATAGAAAATGGATGGATAGTAAAATGTCTGAGGGTCCTCACTGACCGCTCTAAACCCTGTATGCAACACTCCTAACAACAACTCACTTCAAATCATTTCAATGACTAATGCGGTAAATCGATGGAGCTGGCAACCTGGCGCTTCTCTTCTGAGACAAGTGCATGCTGGGAAATGTCCTCAATGTGCTTTGTTTACTGAGGGACACTGCTGTGAGCTGATTATTAACGACACAGAACATTAATAGCACGGAAAATTATTTATTAATGATTGCATATAAAGTGATGATAATAATAATAATAATAATCTTAAAACTAGAAATTGACAAAACATATATACACACATACTGTATGTATATACGTTCAATTGATATCAGATATTGATTATATTAATATCTTCACATACAATATTTGACCTTTTTCTTAATAGTAATAATGAATAAGTATCATCGGTGAAATCTAACCCACTGTCGTCCAGTTATACATTAAATATCTATCTATCTATCTATCTATCTATCTATATATCTATCTATATATATAATATATATATATATATATATATATATATATATATATATATATATTTCTTTTAATGCCAACTTTTGCACTCTATCCAATTAAATACACAGAATTTATGATTGCTCTCTTGCCTCAGTGAAGCACTAAAATAAAAAACAACAACATATTTTTGTGTTTATCATCGTGTTTACTTTGATTTCTTCAGCTCTACACTCATTGCTGATGTGCTGATGAGGAAAAAAAATCATTAAGAAGGTGAACTTTTAAAATGAGAAAATTCTTGAGCCTTTGAAACAAACAAACAAACAAATATCGGGTTTTATTGATTGCTAAATGTAACTGTCATTGAAAAATGTTCAGATTAACCAGTCAACTATAGAAGAAATGAATAATCAACATTCGCAGCTATTTGTTTATCTATTTATCTTCATTTTCCCCACAGTGTCTAAATAAATAGATTTATATTTGTGTAAGTAAAACAACTCAAAATTAGATTTTAGTAGGAAAATGGTGAAATAGGTGAAATAAACCTGATGTATAATAAATGTCAGTAGAAGAGTGAAATAAATAAATTAAATTAGACGTATTATTGTTATTATTATTATTATTAGTAGTAGTAGTAGTAGTAGTAGTAGTATTAGTTTAGTTTTGTGTGCAGTACACAGTGGTCCGTGAGAAACGTCGCGAATCTGCGTTAGTGGAATTGTCAGCTCGTGTAAACAGGAAGTGAGTCTGTGACGGTATCCGGCGCGTTTAAACGCTCGTGCACACTTCGCAACTCAGAGGCTGATGTGAGAGTTTAGAGGTAAAAAAAAATAAATATATTTGGGTCTTCGTGATAATAACACCGAGTCCTTGTCACTAGGGCGGGTTTGTCTGATGACAACACCCTGAATTAGCGTTAGCGTAGTTAGCATGTAGTGTAGCTAGCACACCAGCTTAGCAGGTTCAATCATGCTGTTTATAAACACTGAGCTTCCGGTTTATGAAGCGCATTTGCCTTTAAAGTTCACTCTGCAGATCTAGAGTTCCAGACTGTGTGTGTGTGTGTGTGTGTGTGTGTGTGTGTGTGTGTGTGTGTGTTTGTTTGTTTGTTTGTTTGTTTGTTTGTGTGTGAGAGAGAGAGTGTGTTTGTTTGTTTGTTTGTGTGAGTAAGTGTGTGTGAACAGTCAGTTCTCCTCCATCGTGTGTGTGTGAACAGTCAGTTCTCCTCCATCGTGTGTGTGTGTGTGTGTGTGTGTGTGTGTGTGTGTGTGTGTGTGTGTGTGAACAGTCAGTTCTCCTCCATCGTGTGTGTGTGAGAACAGTCAGTTCTCCTCCATCATGTGTGTGAACAGTCAGTTCTCCTCCATCGTGTGTGTGAACAGTCAGTTCTCCTCCATCGTGTGTGTGTGTGAACAGTCAGTTCACCTCCATCGTGTGTGTGTGTGTGTGTGTGTGTGTGTGTGTGTGTGTGTGTGAGAACAGTCAGTTCTCCTCCATCGTGTGTGTGAACAGTCAGTTCTCCTCCATCACTGCGCATGTACTCTTACTGCTGAAAACAAACTCAAATGTTTTTCTTTTATTCATTCATTTTATTTTTTCAGATTCAAACCCAAGACCAGAATGGCTCATATCACGATCAACCAGTATCTCCAGCAGGTGGGGTTGGTTTGTTGGTTTGTTGGTTTGTACCGAGTGACATTACTGAAAAATAAATGGTCTAAAATAAAATACTGTATATACTGTAACAGCAGTCTATCTTTCAGATGGTGGAGGCCATTGAGAACAGGGAAGGCAGTTTCTGTGCAGAGCTTCTCTCTTTTAAACACCCACATGTAGCCAATCCTCGACTGCAGGTAAGGCACGCTTTCTTTTACTGGTTTATTTGTTTTTCACTGACTAGTTAGTGTGTGTGATGATAAGCAACACTACAATGACCTTATTCCAGATTGTTCAGAGGAACAGCGCTGGAATCGACCTGAAAATGGCTTAGGTTTAAGAGTAGTTTGACATTTTTTTTTCAATGTGTGTATAAAGTTGTGTAATTTATAATGACAATGTAAAACTGTTACAGTACAAAAAAAAAAAATCATAGGATGAGACAGACATGAGAGAGAGTTTTAGCAAAGCTGTTGTTCCAAATGAGCTGATGCACTTAAAGGGGTAGTTCACCCACAAATAAAAATTCTGTCATCAGTTACTCACGCGCATGTCGTTCCGAAGACGTAAGAACACGTAAGTTCATGTTCGGAATCACCAAAACTTTCAAGCTCCAAAAATGTCATAAAGGAATCGTAAAGTAATCCATGGGACTCCAGTGGTTTAATCCCAATGTTATGAAGCGTTGTGAATGCTTTGTGTCCTTCACAGCTCTCACAATGTTTGTCATCAACTGCTGTTGTTTCATTGGCCGAGCTGTTCCATGTCTATTTGTTAGTACACCAGTGGTTTATTATTTTTTTCAGGACATTCCAAACTGTTCTATTGGCTATTGACAATGTTTGTGCAATGGCTCTGTTTGATTTTCCCTATTTCCTCATCTTCAAATTGGCTTGCTTTTCTCCCATACACAGCTCTCTGGTCTTTATGTTGGTTTATCCTTTTTAACAGCAAATGCAGTCTTCACAGGCTCGACCCAAGAGTAGACATTCAGAACTATTAATTCTATAAATTAATAGTAAATGAAATTAATTCTAATAAAAATCTAACAGGACACACCTGGACAACACCAAACACCTGTTAGGTGCCATGTTTCACTATTTTTTTTGATCACTTGAAAAGTTAACATGATGTCTAGATGTAAATATCAGGAAACGAAAGCTGAAATTCTGATCCGTCGTCTCATATTCATCTTTTGATCTCAAACCCAAATGTCTTCAGTGTATAGCATAAACAACAGATTTGTCCTTGCGGTTCCAATACTTTCAGAGGGGACTGTAGATATACATCGGGGGTTTGCCTTGCAGCTGCTGCTGTTATAGAAAATGAATCACCAGCGTCTGAGCAGCGCTGTAACAAAAGCCTCTGACTGAAGAATTCAGTAAAACATTCTACAAAATATGTTCTATTTAAAAGAAATGCTCAATGATAGAAACAGCTCCCTTTAGCCTTTGATTATAACGATTACAGTTTAAAGTAAGTGCGAGTCTCGTCCTCAGATATTCAGTACGGGGAATCATTCTCGTCTGTGATTACTCGTGTTACAGTAAGTTGAAAACCTCGGCATATTCCTTTAAACCACACCGTGTAACCTTGATTAAAACACATGTATTGAATAATTATTTGATTACCGACAAATTATTTAGCATTATGTCAAGGGATAAATAATTGATTAGATTTAAGGTTGTAATCTTCATCAGGAAACCGTTAGAGAAACTGTTA